>NC_045737.1:38664000-38666500 GCF_008692095.1 Etheostoma spectabile | reverse complement strand
ACATGAGGACAACATGAGGGCAACATGAGGGAAACATGAGGGCAAACCATGAGAGGACAACATGAAGACAACATGAAGACAAACTGAGCACCACTGAAGACAAACATGAGGACAACATGAGGACAACATGAGGACAACATGAGGACAACATGAGGGTTAAACCGACAAACACCAGATGTGTAATTCATGGCTTAATTAAAACGCGATCACACATCTGTCTCTCCATGTTTGCTACTGTACGGATTTTTAGTGAGATAAGGTCCCATGGTGGTCCATCAGAAGGGGGGGGGTTCGACTCTCCGTTCTTTAAAATAAATCTTCAGAGAATAAAAACCACCAACGCATTAAGCAGAGAAGAGGAGGAGGACGTCACAGCACTTGGAAACGCCACGACGCCTGGTCTTTGTAGTCCAAACAGTCGGAGGCGTTGAAGTTGAGTTTCCATGCCGCCGCCGCCGTCTGCTCTTTGTAATCCAGACACTCTGTGGAGTTGAAGGCGAGGCCCGGCGCGCTGTACGCCTGGTGGTGGTGCGACGGGTGGTGGGGGTGGTGGTGCGACGGGTGGTGGTGGTGGTGGTGCGCCGACGTCTGGCCGATGTGGTGGTGCGGGTGTCCCGACATGGCGCCGCCGCTCATGGGGCTGAGCTGGTGCGCGTGGTGCGGGTGGTGGGGATGCGAGTGCATGGGCGCCAGGTACGAGCCGCAGTCCACGCCGCCGAAGTAGGAGCCGGTCCCCGAGGACGGGTAGCCCTGGCCGTACGCAGCCGCCGCCGCCGTCTGGCTGTAGGACGCCGGGTAGGACGGCGTCCCGCCGGCGCCGGAGGACGGCGCCGAGCGCTGCATGCAGGAAGCGCTCGGCGGGGCGGCGGGGTCGGGCAGCGCGGCCGGCGCCGGGGCCGGGGAGATGGGCGCCGGGCTCCAGATGGACGACACCGGGGCGGTGACGGAGGCGGCGGCGCCGAGCCCCGAGGAAGAGGTGGAGGAGGAAGAGGTGGAGGAGGAGGAGGCGGAGGAGGAGCTGGGCGGCGCCGGCGGCGTGAACTGGCCGCTGCTCTCCGACCCCGGGCTCTCGCGCGTCGGAGACGACAACGACTTCTTCTTCACGGGCTTCGCCTTGGCGCTGTTGCTGCTCTGCTGCTGCTGCCGACACTTGGCCCGCCGGTTCTTAAACCACACCTGAGGAGAGGAAAGGAGGAAAGGAGGAGAGGAGGAGAGGAGGAGAGGAAAGGAAAGGAGGACAGAGGGGAAAGGTCAGCGTCACATGTCGGCTGGGAAACCAGAAGAACAGACGGCGCTGGTGGAGCTTATTTTAATTTTTTAATTCATTCTTGTGTTTTATCTGTTTTTATTTTTTAACAGTTTATTCTGAAAGAGAAGATGCTTCTACAAGAGTAAACTGGACAGATTTCGTAAGTGGGCCCGTCCGTCGGAGGGGCGTGAAAGCGGCTGCAGCGGGAAGGCCGAGAGGCCGCGGCCATGACGGCGGCTTTAAGCTCAGCGGAGGGGACGGAAAAACCTCTCGCAGCCTTTTCTGAAGAAAGCTCACGGCATCAAAAGCCCGTCTGTCACGTTCTCCCCTTTGATGGAAAGACTTGTCTCGACTTGATCGATAATAGCTGAACTTTTCTTTTCCTTTTTAACAAACTGGAGCTAATCGTAAAGAGGCCTGGGGGGGGGGGGGGGGGGGGGGGGGGGGGGGGGGGGACAACGCAGAAAAGTGGCACCAGACGTTTTAAAACCTGAACTCAGATGCGTGAAACTCTTAAAGGGCCATACACGTGACCGGGTTGTTAACTAAAGTTAAGGAGATGTAACACGAGATCGTCAGATTAGAACAGGGGTTCCCAAAACTTTCAGCCCACGACCCCCAAAGTAACGGTGCAAGTGACTTGAGACCCCCCCCACTATTAACGTATATAACCATTGCGCGCAACCGCGCACCCGCTATAGCCGTATCCAAACACGAGCATATTGACAACACAAAATAACAAGTCAGCCATAACATTATTCTACAGTAATTTACTTTAATTTGAACTTAACCTAATGAGATGGATGTGCAACATGTTTGGAGCACAGCAAGTCCAGTCCTGGTTTAATGTCGGGGACCAGCTACTCGGAGATCCTCCTCCACATTCAGTCGCCCTCTGGATTTATTTTTAAGGTACATCAGTGCCGAGAAAGTCTTTTCGCAGAAGTAGGTGGTGCCAAACGGCATCAGCACATCCAGAGCCGCCCTGGATAGCCAGAGGCGGACTTACCATTAGGCAAAGGTCGACAATTGCCTTTGGCCCCGAGCTACCAAGGGCCCCCTAAAACGCCTCATAAACTTATGGTTACGATTTGTTGTCTTACTTTTCACCAATTAATTATATCTCTAAACACTGATACGCTAAAGTGCTATCCGATTGTTTAATTCATGATGAGAAATTCCCCCCGGTCCCCACTACATTGGACTATTCCATTATCCTGCTGTAACCAAACAGCTCAGCAGGCTGGAAGC
>NC_045737.1:38663819-38663990 GCF_008692095.1 Etheostoma spectabile | reverse complement strand
GGAGGCTACAGACGGTGGAAAATGAAGCGAAGCTACCGAAGTGGTTCTGAAAAAACGAAGAAGGAGAAGCGGGAAGAAAGCAGAACGTTTATAGCAAAACTTCCAAAGGTAACAACCTTTATCACGACGGCTACTGACAGCACTAACATTAACGTTACTAAAGAGCAGCAA
>NC_045737.1:38661104-38663809 GCF_008692095.1 Etheostoma spectabile | reverse complement strand
CTTGCGCTAGCAATGCTAACGCTGATGAAGAGGAGCTACCCATCGCGGCAACTAGACCCCGTGAGTAGCAGTCCCCCTAATCAAGGTGTTATGATTGAAGATGATCCAGCACTCTGGCCAATCAGCTGTCAGACAGAGAGCGCTGCTCAGTAGTGCAGAGGGGACCACAACAAGTCAGGGACAGAGTTTTTTCCAAGAAATCAAGAGGGGCGCAGATTTACAAGCAGTAGCTATTACATGCAAATGAAAAATGGAGAAAAGATAAGCAGGTTTTGGCTCCTATACAATGAAAACAAAAGGACTGAAAAGGGTGAGAACGAGGGCTGTGAAGGGCCCCGTTCCTGTAAATCCGCCCCTGTGGGTAGCTGTGGGTCTTCCCTCTCAACCGAAATCCCAAAACTCAGCCAGCGTCTTATTACACGCTGTCTTCAGGGTTTGGTCGCTGGACAGTTCAACCGATGGGTCATAGTGGACAAAGAAAATCAAAAGAGCCGTTTTATTGGTTCATTTGCTTGGTTTTGTTTTAAATTTAGCCACCAGTTTTATCTTGTGTTAAAATCATGGCTAACGTCTGCTATTTCTAATCGTTTTTAATTGTTATTTTATTTCTGGAAATCAACTTGCGACCCCCCCCTCTCTGACTCGCGACCCCCCCTGTGTGTCCCGACCCCCACTTTGGGAATCACTGGATTAGACTATCAGCTTTGTTTTTTGGGGGGCTTTTCCGCCTGTAATGGACAGGACGGGCAGGTGAGAGAGAGGGGGGGGGGAAGACGTGCAGGAAACCGTCACAGGTCGAACTCGAAACCCTGGACCACTGCGTCGAGGTATCAGTCTCTATGTAAATGTGCGCCTGCACCACCCACTGAACCAACCCGGCCACCTGCTGCAGATTTCGGACTTGCTTCTGAACACTTGTCTTGCTCGTTTTTACACCGAACTTAGACAAAAATTAAGTATTTGTCTCCCAAACAACAATGTCCGGAATAGGGCTGGAACTAACGGATTGTCTTCACAGTCGATTCATCTGTGGATTATTGTCTGGACTCCTCATGGGGGGGGGGGGGGGGGGGGGGGGGACGATGCATACACACCTGGACTCACGTAAATACCTGGACACTTTAACACTTGACTCAACACTGACACTTTTGACTGATAATTTGTGGTAAATGTCGTTTTTATATCCAAAGGTTCTTACTGTTATTATTATTATTAATAATAATACTTGAAGTACATTTTCCTGATAATACTGATTGACTATCACTGAAGTAACATTTCCAATGTTACTTGTAACAGAGTATTTCTACAGCGTGGTATTAGTACTTCTACAGAAGTGAAGGTTATACTGGAGCAAAGGATCTGAACACTTCTCCTTCTTAATGAAGTTTAAGCTCTAACATGTAAAGCAGTCTCTGACCTGGACTCTGGACTCGGGCAGGTTGATTTTCAGCGCCACCTCCTCCCTCATGAAGATGTCCGGGTAGCGCGTCTTGGCGAACAGCGACTCCAAAATGTCCAACTGCGTCCGGGTGAACGTGGTCCGCTCCCGCCGCTGCTTCCGCGGGTTTCCTGCAAGACAAAAAACACCCATAAGTGACTCTGTCCAAGAGCAGGTCTCTGTGATGTTACTTATCTCCCTGGTCCATCCATAAAGAGCAGGTCTAGACCGGACTCTGGGGTGTTATTTATCTCCCAGGTCTTTCCATAAAGAGCAGGTCTAGACCGGACTCTGGGGTGTTATTTATCTCCCAGGTCTTTCCATAAAGAGCAGGTCTAGACCGGACTCTGGGGTGTTATTTATCTCCCAGGTCTTTCCATAAAGAGCAGGTCTAGACCGGACTCTGGGGTGTTATTATCTCCCAGTCTTTCCATAAAGAGCAGGTCTAGACCGACTCTGGGATGTTATTTATCTCCCAGGTCTTTCCATAAAGAGCAGTCTAGACCGACTCTGGGGTGTTATTATCTCCCAGGTCTTTCCTAAAGGCAGGTCTAGTTCCGACTCTGGGGATGTTATTACTCCAGGTCTTTCCATAAAGAGCAGGTTCTAGACCGGACTCTGGGGTGTTATTTATCTCCCAGGTCTTTCCTAAAGAGCAGGTCTAGACCAGGACTCTGGGATGTTATTTACAGAAACCCAAGTTCACCAAGAGAGCACTAGGGACACAGAGGCAAGGAGACACTTCCTTAAAGAGAACAAAAACCTCGAGCAGGACATGGCTCGGGGGGGGGGGGGGGGGGGGGGGCTGCCTCACCGGTTGGGGGTAAGAGAGAGAAGAGAGAGAGAGAGAAGAGAGAGAGAGGAAGAGAGAAGAGAAAGAGACAGCAGTCACAGACAGACAGACAGAGACATAGAGACAGAGACAGACAGACAGAGAAGAGAGACAAGAGATACAAGACAGACGAAAAAACGAGACAAATGAACACAGACAGAATAGAGAGGAGAGAGGAGCACGAGAGACAAGAGACAGACCTAGAGATAGGAGACCAGAGACAAGCAGAGCAGAGAGAGACACCGAGACAGACAGAGCGAGAGACAACACAAGAGAAACAGAGGAGCACAGAGACACAGAGCGAGAGACGCAGACAACAGACAGAGAGAGAGAGAAACAGATAGAAACACAGGAGACAGACATAGCGAGAGACGCAGACAGAGCAGAGAGAGAGAGAGAGAGATACAGTCAGACAGAGAGAGACCCAGATGAGAG
>NC_045737.1:38656674-38660456 GCF_008692095.1 Etheostoma spectabile | reverse complement strand
ACAAGACAGACAAAAAGAGAAAGAACAATATAGACACAGACATAGAGAGAGAGACACAGAGAGACCAGATACAGACCGAAGAGAGACACAGTCGACAGAGAGAGACACAGAGACAGACAGAGACGAGAGACACAGTCAGACAGAGAGAGACACAGAGACATACAGAGCGAGAGACCAGACACAGACAGAGAGAGAGAGAAACAAGAGAGAGACACAGAGACAGACAAGCGAAGACGCAACAACACAGAAGCGAGAAGAGAGAATACATCAACGAGAGAAGACGAGCGAGAGACGCAGACAGACAGACAAGAGAGAGAGAAGAGAAGAGGAGACAGTCAGACAGAGAGAGACACAGAGACAGACAGCGAGAGACGCAGACAACAGACAGAGAAAGAGAGAAACAGAGAGAAGGAGACAGACAGAGCAGAGAAGAGACACAGACAGACAGGAGAGACACAGACAACAGAGAGATAGAGATAGAGAGGAGAAGAGAGAGCATGCAGAAGTATTCTGACTTGATTGCTGGGGTATGTGGGCAGTGTGTGTGTGTTGTGTTGTGCTTGTGTTTGCTGGTGTTGTTGTGTGTGGGCTTGTGGTGTTGTGTGTGTGTGTGTGCTGTGTGTGTGTGTGTTTGTGTGCATTGTGTGCTGTTTGGTGTGTGGTGTGTGTGTGTGTGGGTGCTTTGTGTGTGTGCAGTGTGTGCTGTGTGTGGTGGTTTGGTGGTGTCATGTGTGTGTGTGGTGTGTGTTTTGTGTGTGTGTTGTGTGTCTGTGTTGTGCGTGTGTGTGTGTGTGTGTGTGTGTGTGTGTGTGTGTGTTGTGTGTGGTGGTGTGTGTGTGTGTGCGTGTTGGTGCATTGTGTGGCTTGTGTTTGTGTGTGTGTGTGTGTGTGGCAGTGTGTCAGTGTGTGTGTGTGTGTGTGCGTGTGTTTGTGCCAGGGTGTGGTGTGTGTGTGTGTGTGTGCATTGTGTGCATGTGGTTGTGTGGTGTGTGTGTGTGCGCATTGTGTCGTGTGTGTGCAGTGTGTGTGTGTGTGTGTGTGTGTGCATGTGTGAGTGTGAGTGTGAGTGTGAGTGTGAGTGTGAGTGTGAGTGTGAGTGTGTGGTGTGTGTGTGTGTGTGTGTGTGTGTGTGCAGTGTGTTTGTGTCCGTACCCGTACCCACCGACGGTGCAGCATCCATGGCGGCTCCGCCCGCCCAGTGCGTTCATCCCGTACGGGGCCTGCTGTAGATAAGACATCATCTAAAGACGAGTCTGGACGACAGAGACCAGATGTCCCCTGGTGCTCAGCTGGGCTCCTGAGAGACGGACAGGCGGAGGAAGTATTCAGATATTTTACTCAAGAAAAGTACTGATAGAAAAGACTCAAGTAAATACCTCAACATTTGCAGTAAAAGTAGTGGTACCACACTGTAAAAAATGATCGGTTCCAAGTAAAAATCCTGCATTGAAAATGGGACTTAAGTAAAAGTAAGTATCCCATTTTGAAAGAGTAAAGGATCCAACAAGTTGTCTCTTTACGGTCTCATCGTCTCAGCTGGACTTGTAGCCCGTTATATTGTTGCTATGGTTACTTATATTAAAACAATCAGATTTTGTAAACTGTACAAGTACCCAAAATTTGCAGTAAAAAGTAGTGGACGCCACACTGTAAAAAATGGTCTTGTTCCAAATAAAAATCCTGCATTGAAAATGGACTGAGTAAAAGTATCCCATTTTAGAAAGTTTAAAGTTCCAACCAGTTGTGTGTTTAATGGTCTCATCATCTCAGCTGGTTAATTGTTGCTATGGTACTTAATAATAAACATCAGATTTTATGAACTATGTGTTTTGTGTGCTCACTTAAGAGTAAGTAACTAGTACCTAAAGCTGTCAGATGATAAAAAACTACAGTATTTCTCTCGAAATGGGTCGAGTAGAATGAAAAGTGGCATTAAAGAAAAGACTCAAGTAAGTACAAGTACCTCAACACTTGCAGTAAAGTAGTGATACCACACTGTAAAATGGTCGGTTCAAAGTAAAAGTCCTGCATTGAAAATGTACTTATACCTACGCTTTTAGCTGCTTTTACAGTTCTGCTTGACTTATCTTGTTTTCCTTTTTCTGCTTTTTAATCCATTGCTATTTTAATTCCCTCTCCTAAATTCCTTCTGCTCTGCTGCACTTTGGTGTCTCGTGTCAGCTGTTGTGTTTCACGTGTGTATTGTTGTACTTTTTATCTGCACTGCTCCGTCTTTTGAGCCGATTTCAAAACACAAACCACTTAATATAACTAAATCTGCTAATGCCTATTTAAATACAGCTGACTGGACTTTAGTAAAAGTCTGTAAGTATCTTTAGGAAAATGTAGTTAAAGTAATAACCCCCTGTTGCCCCATGTTGTCCCCCATGTTGTCCCCCATGTTGTCCCCATGTGTCCCCATGTTGTCCCCATGTTGCCTTCATGTTGCCCTCATGTTGCCCTCATGTTGTCCTCATGTTGCCCTCCTGTTGTCCTCATGTTGCCCTCATGTTGCCCTCATGTTGTCCCCATGTTGTCCCCATGTTGCCCCCATGTTTCCACCCATGTTGTCCCCATGTTGATCCCCATGTGTCCTCATGTTTCCCCATGTTTAACCCCATGTGTCCCATGTTGTCCTCATGTTGTCCGTCTGTTGTCCCCATGTTTGCCCTCATGTTCCATGGTTGCCCTCATGTCCCTCATTTGTCCGCCATGTTCCCCCATGTTGCCCCAGGCAGTTGCCCTCATGTTGCCCATTTTGTCCTCAGTTTGGTCCTCATGTTGTCCTCATGTTGTCCTCATGTTGTCCTCATTTGGTCCTCATGTTGTCCTCATGTTCCTCAGTTGTCCCCAGTTGTCCCATGTTGTCCGATATCAATGCTTATTAATCCCCAAATAACATGATTGATTCCAACGCCTTGCCAGGTACAAATCCTACTTTCATTAATTTGGGGGTCTTATTATATTATAGCATTGTAAAACAATGGAAGGGTGTTGAGGGTTGAGTAAAAGTTGACATATTCCAGTCTTGTATTATCATCAACATCCATTCCTTTAATTTAGTCTCAATATTCCTAATTTCGTGCTGTGTCTAACTGCAAACATTAGTAAATTTCCTATAAATGAGGTTTATTGACCATAAATTCCCCAAAAATAACTGGAAAACTGAAGTTGACAGTGTTGAAAACGTCAAAAGTGATAAACGTTGAAAAAAAGAAGCATCAAAAGTGTTGGAAAAAGGGACAAAAACGTGAGAAAAAGTTAAAAACATCGATAGAAAGCGTCAACAAAAGTGTTGATTTTCAATTTTGACGGGAAGGGTTAAAAGTAAAGAACTCCCCTTCCCATTTCAGAAAGTGTAAAGGATCCAACCAGTTTGTGTGTGTGTGTGTTTATATTGTTGCTATGGTTACTTTATGATAAAACATCCGATTTTAGGAATTACACGTGTCTTGTGTCCGGGAATCTTAACGTGTAAAGTGACTAAGGCTGTAACGGATGAATGTAGGAGTAAAAAGTAGAATATTTCTCTCTGAAACGTAGCGGAGTAGTAGAAGTAGAAAGTAACATGAAAAGAAAAAACTCAAGTGAAGTACAAGTACCTCAACATGTGTACTTAAGTACAGTACTGGAGTAAAAGTACTTAGTTACTTTCCAGCACTGACAGTGATTTTGTTTGACCCCCACAAAACCAAAACAAATCATTAATTAAATTAAATAAACATGGATTATTTTTGGGCACCAGTGATGGCAAAAGTACTCACTTCCTGTACTCAAGTAGA
>NC_045737.1:38650221-38656664 GCF_008692095.1 Etheostoma spectabile | reverse complement strand
GTACAGATACTTGTGTTAAAAAATACTCCGGTACAAGTGGAAGTACTGATTTGACGTCTTTACTCTAGTAAAAGTAACAAAGTACACGTTAGGAAATTTACTTAAAGTATAAAAGTAAAAGTAGAAGTACTGATTTAACGTCTTTACTCAAGTAAAAGTAACAAAGTACACGTTAGGAAATTTACTTAAAGTATAAAAGTAAAAGTAGAAGTACTGATTTAACGTCTTTACTCAAGTAAAAGTAACAAAGTACAGGCTTGGAAATGTACTTAAAGTATCAAAGTAAAAGTAGAAGTACTGATTTAACGTCTTTACTCAAGTAAAAGTAACAAAGTACAAAGTTGGATATTTAGTTAAAGTATAAAAGTAAAAGTAGAAGTACTGATTTGACGTCTTTACTCAAGTAAAAGTAACAAAGTACAAAGTTGGATATTTAGTTAAAGTATAAAAGTAAAAGTAGAAGTACTTATTTAACGTCTTTACTCAAGTAAAAGTAACAAAGTACAAGCTTGGAAATGTACTTAAAGTATAAAAGTAAAAGTAGAAGTACTGATTTAACGTCTTTACTCAAGTAAAACTAACAAAGTACAAAGTTGGATATTTAGTTAAAGTATAAAAGTAAAAGTAGAAGTACTTATTTAACGTCTTTACTCAAGTAAAAGTAACAAAGTACAAAGTTGGATATTTAGTTAAAGTATAAAAGTAAAAGTAGAAGTACTGATTTAACGTCTTTACTCAAGTAAAAGTAACAAAGTACAAGCTTGGAAATTTACTTAAAGTATAAAAGTAAAAGTAGAAGTACTGATTTAACGTCTTTACTCAAGTAAAAGTAACAAAGTACAAGCTTGGACATTTAGTTAAAGTATAAAAGTTAAAGTAGAAGTACTGATTTAACGTCTTTACTCAAGTAAAACTAACAAAGTACAAAGTTGGATATTTAGTTAAAGTATAAAAGTAAAAGTAGAAGTACTGATTTAACGTCTTTACTCAAGTAAAAGTAACAAAGTACAAAGTTGGATATTTAGTTAAAGTATAAAAGTAAAAGTAGAAGTACTGATTTGACGTCTTTACTCAAGTAAGAGTAACAAAGTAGAGGTTAGGAAATGTACTTAAAGTATAAAAGTAAAAGTAGAAGTACTGATTTAACGTCTTTACTCAAGTAAAAGTAACAAAGTACAAAGTTGGATATTTAGTTAAAGTATAAAAGTAAAAGTAGCCTTAGAATGACAACCATGTTTTAGAGATCAAGCTGAGAAACCAGTGGACGTGAAGAAAAAGGCTCTTTAAACGCCATTGGCTACATTTTAAATGGATGTCTGCCAACAGGCCTGAAACATCCCATAATATGATTATGAGTCCAGGTTAATAAGATTCTGACTGAAGATATGAATTCAGTTGTGATTTGGTGAGAATTCACAGATCCTCTTTTTCTTTTCTTTTTTTTTAAATCTTTCCCTTTTAACATTTAAAGGAATCCCATGACGACCTTTAGTACAAAACTAAAGTAACGAGTCAGTTTTGTAAAATGTAAGGAGTAGAAAGTACCGATATTAGTGTTAAAATGTAAGGAGTAGAAAGTACCGATATTAGGTTAAATGTAAGGAGTAGAAGACCGTGTTAGTGTTAAAGTAAGGGAGTAGAAAGTACCGATATTGTGTTTAAAATATAGGAGTGAAATTTGATATTGTGTAAAATACGAGGAGGAAAGAACAAGTACCGATTAGTTGTTAAATATAAGGAGTCGAAAGTACCGATATTAGTGTTAAAATATAGGAGTAGAAAAGTAATACCGATATTGTGTTAAAATGTAAGGCGTGAAGTACGATTTAGTGTTAAATGTAAGGAGTAGAAAGTACGATATGAGTGTTAAAATGTAAGGAGTAGAAAGTAGTATTAGTGTTTAAATATAAGAGTAGAAAGTACCGATGTAGTTAAAAGTAAGGAGTAGAAAGTACTGATATTAGTGTAATATAGGAGGAGAAAGTACCGATATTAGTGTAAATGTAAGGAGGAGAAAGTACCGATGTTAGTGTTAAAATGTAAGGAGTAGAAAGTACTGATATTAGTGTTAAAATATAAGGAGGGAAAGTACCGATATTAGTGTTAAATGTAGGAGTAGAAGTACCATGTTGTAGTGTTAAAATTAAGAGTAGAAAGTACGCTATTAGTGTTAAAATAAGGAGAGAAAGAAAGTACTGATATTAGTGGTAAATATAGGAGTAGGAAATAAGTACCGATATTATGTTTGTACTTCTAGTAAAAGTACCGATATTAGTGTTAAAATGTAAGAGTAGAAAGTACCGATATTAGTGTTAAAATGTAAAGAGTAGAAAGTACTGATATTAGTGTTAAAATGTAAGGAGTAGAAAGTACCGATATTAGTGTTAAAATATAAGGAGTAGAAAGTACCGATATTAGTGTTAAAATGTAAGGAGTAGAAAGTACCGATATTAGTGTTAAAATATAAGGAGTAGAAAGTACCGATATTAGTGTTAAAATGTAAGGAGTAGAAAGTAAAAAGTCGCCACAAAAATAAATAGTAAAGCAAAGTAAAAATATCTGGATAATCTACTTGAGTACAGTATGTATTTGTACTTCGTTACTTCCCTGTGGCACGTTACGCGCCACCACAGGCCCGCAGACACAGCGGCTTCAGTGAAGAGAAGGGGGGGGCGTCGCAGCGCACGCGGGAGCACTTTAAGGCCCAAATCATACAGTTTATGGTTAAAACTCATCGAGGCAAGTTGAAGCGTTTGTGACGCAGTCGGCTCGTGAAGTTAAATGAGACTCAAAGTCTTCTAATTGAAGTTAATTAAAAATTAAAAACAGGGTGAATTGAGATCGCGATGTTACAGCGAGTGATCACGCGGGCCCAACTTAAAAACGTCTTAGAACAAAGACTTATCTAAATGTTTATAATCCGATTTAAAGCCGATCTTTTCCCAACCTGTCTGCAGCTACGGGCCTCTTACACCCCCCGGTTTGTGTTACGCGACCTTTATGACCGTTTGGAGTGTGCGTAAAACCTGTCTTCCTGTCCAAACGCAGGCCTAAACGACACAGCTACATGACTACATACACTTTCATTTCTCTAACTCTTGAAACTTAAAACAAACAAAGTCTTGACTAAAACTATATATTCAGATTTAAAGCCGATCTTTTCCCAACCTGCCTGTCCCTCGGGCTGCGTTACGCGAGCTTTAACACCATTTGGAGTGTGCGTAAAACGTGTATTCCTGTCCAAACGCAGCCCTGTAAAACACACATTCCTCTAACTCTTGAACACGAACAAACTCCTGACTCCATGTAGATAATCCGCGTTAGAGCCGAACTGTTCCGACATGTCACGGAACAGCCGAGGCGTGCCACCTTAATGCGCGCAGCTTTCACCAAACCTGCGCTTCTTCTTCTTTTTAAAAAAACGCAGCAGAAACACCCTCACACGGTTATGCAATCACAACATGTCGGCCTAACAGCTGCGGAGACATACACGGTTATATGTTACACTTTGGGGCGTTTTAGAATAAAGTTTAAAATCACTGACAACGAAGATTTCACAACAAAATGAACTCGTCTCGGTGCGTAGTTCTGCTTCTGTTGTCTCTCGGGCTTCTTTGGTATTTAAAAAAAAAGCTTCTTTAACATCGAGGCCAGAGGACCACAGACAAAAGATTTTTTTAAACACAAAAAACAGACTTTTTGGTTAATTCTGGCCTTTTTCTTTTAACCCATGTATGCTTTATTTTTTAAATTCAAATGCATCTTATGATGAGAATTGATCAGCAGTTAAATCTTGCATTGAACTAAATTGCACGAAGATATGAAGCTTTGAAAGGCCAAATTATATGTATGTGTGTATATATATATATATATATATATATATATATATATATATATATATATATATATATATATATATATATATATATATATATATATATTAAAGAGATCTTCTGATTGGAGGAATATAATGATATAATGAGGGTTTAAAATGGAAGAATTAGAGGAAATATGTTATCGGAGACACATGGTGACTCAAATCGTCAACTACAAAAAAAGTCCAATTTTTCCCAGCTGAAAAGAAAATGTATGTTGTTTGTTGTTGGAGAGTTGATCTGGAGCTAATTTACATAAAATTCAACTCTTAACATGTGAATAAAAAGAGACGTAAAGGCCCCGAAAAAAGCTCCAAAGACTAAATGTGGCGAAGTGTTTAATGGTGTAAAATACAGAGGGACAACCCTGTGGTGTTATAACATCCTGCTGTCTATCTCTTAAAGTAAAGACATGATTACAACAAGGGGTAAAAGAAAAAGAGAAAAGAATACAACAACAACAACAACAACAAAAAGTGCGATCTCGCGGGAGGAGCTCTTATTTTGAAAGGAAAAGACTTAAAAGCGCTCGCCAAGCTGCTCCGTCTGTTATCACTCACATCTTCATCACGGTTTCATTAATTCCATAACTCAATAACTCACAATTAAACCGACACACACGTTAACTCACACTCTCCTCTGCTGGAATCTCAAAGTCTTTAAAGCTTATTATTATCATTATTATTATTATTGTTATTATTATTATTATTATTCACACACTTTCACTTTATAACGGAACATTCATGCATTGTGCGATGACATCTAGTTTATTCTCTACTTCTTTTTTCTCTGTTCTTGTTTCATAATCTTGCATATTTTATTGGGTTTTTGTACGTTATTGGTACTTGTATTTGCCTAATATGCACGTGCTGCCTCTGAGGCCAGAGCCTACTTCCCCCGTGCTGGTTATCTGCTCCTCGTGGATTTATTCTACCTCGTGCAGCTTTTGGTTTTGCTGTGGTAAGAAGAAGTCTTGCATAAATAAATGCATAATCTCAATATTGCAAATTCCATTTTAGGGATCTTCTTCGCCACATCTCGGCAAGAAGAGTTCTCACGCGCACATGTCTCAAACTATTTCTGCCCAACGCAGCGACGTGCTCACTGAGCTCAGGTCTCCGCGTGCACACGAGGAACGAGACGCTTCTTTTTTCCCCTGATTTGAGGATTTTTAAAAGTCGGAAGTATCCAGGCTTTAAAAAAGTAGAAAATAGCATATTTTTTTAAAGTCTGAGTTTGAGATGAAAAAGCTGAACAAGTAGTTAGAAACTGGAAATAATAAAAAAGGTGCATACAGTGGTGCGCATAGGTTTATGAAAAAAAATCATCTTTTAGAAATAAACCTTAATGCCTTCAGTAAAAAGTAAAAATTGTAAAAATCAAACTTTTAAGGAAACCTATTTTCTTTTTGAATGAATAATGTATCATGAATAAATAAATTAAGTTCCTTAAAATACAGGGGTATAAGTATACACCCCCCTATGTTAAAATACAGGGGCATAAGTAATACACCCCCTATACACCCCCCTATGTTAAAATACAGGGGCATAGTATACACCCCCCCTATGTTAAAAACACGGGGCATGTATACACCCCCCCTATGTTAAAATACAGGGGCATAAGTATACACCCCCCCTATGTAAAATACAGGGGTAAGTATACACCCCCCTATGTTAAATACGGGGCATAAGTATAACACCCTATGTTAAATACAGGGGCATAAGTATACACCCCCCTATGTTAAAATACAGGGGCATAAGTATACACCCCCCTATGTTAAATTCCCATAGAGGCAGATTTTTATTATTAAAGGCCAGTTATTTCATGGATCAGGATACTATGCATCCTAACCTCTGGGTATGGGGAAGGGTGTGGGATGTTGGTGTGTGTGTGTGTGTGTGGGAGGGGGGGGGTATTTTTATTTCAAAGTATTTTGTTATTCCTCCTTTTAGTCAACTTTAGCATGGGTTCATAAACTCATGTACATGTGGCTAAAAGCGAATACTGAATCACGAATGAAAAAAGAATAGTAGGCCATATATATATACACATATATATACACACATATATATACACACATAAAGATAAAATCATGATAATCTCAGAATTAATAAAATATCCTGCTACTTTGATGTTGATGTATTCTCTTTTTTTGCAGAACTGCCACAGTTTTTTTTTATCCAAGAAGTGGCCTATCTGCTTCATATCATATCATATTTTATTTTATTAATTTATTTGACAGGGACATTAATATTAATTAACATGGCTGTAAATGCACCAGAATTAGCCAAAAGGCTATTTTTCATCTTAAAATTGTCTCCCTAAACAACAACAACAACAACAATAAGAAGATTACAGTCAACAGAACAAATATAAAAAGTAGTAAAACAGAACTAGAACTCTTCTCTTCCAGCTCATTTTAGCGTTTACGTTGGTTTCCATCAAAGGACACGTGCAGTTCTTTTTACTGTGGGAACTAAATATTATATTTCACTTCAACACGAGGAAAAAAAAGACACATTGCACATTCATTTACACGTGAATGCAACACCCCCCCCCCCCCCCCCC
>NC_045737.1:38646801-38650133 GCF_008692095.1 Etheostoma spectabile | reverse complement strand
CTCTCTCTCTCTCTCTCTCTCTCTCTCTCTCTCTCTCTCTCTCTCTCTCTCATATGCAAAATATGTGGAAATGAGTTTTACTGCAACTTGTTTCTCTTTTCTATTCAGACCTACTTTTCCTTTTCTCTCTCTCTCTCTCTCTCTCTCTCTCTCTCTCTTTTCACACTTTTTTATTTCCCTTCCTCATTTACTTGATCGTTGCTTTCCTCTTTCGCGTTTCCATTTCCCAGACTATGTCGTAAGTCTTCTACTTTCTCATCGTCTTATTTTTGGATTAATAATAAAAGCGCCCACCCCGTTTGCCTCTTACATATTTTGTTAATTTTTTTCGTTACAGCACAAATACATTTTATTTAAAGCCGAACTTGATTTTTAATTTTTTTAAAGCATATCTAAATAAAGCTTGATTTGATTTGACACGCCGAGCCCCGCTTATGGAGTGTCTCTACGTGTCTCTGCGTGTCCTTTTTTCTAAATTCAATGTCTCTTAAATTACACAAACAAGAGTTAGAAGCTGGAGTTAAATAAAAGTGCACACATGTGGTGAAAAGGCCGAGACTGATCACTACATTCACAGGCTGAAGGATCAGATATTACGCAAAGGGGAACTCCTTTTTTCAGCATTTATCTCAGTTTCTTAAACAAGCTGCAGCTTTGATTGTCCTCTTGCAGCTTTAAAAACTGCTTTATTTGTCAACTGTTAGTATTAGTGTAAGACAATGTATTTGGATAAGAATCTCCATAATCCACCGGGGTCCTTTTAGCAGGTAAATGCTCAGGTTTGGGACTAATAGCAGTGGTTTTGTTGGGCGTTAACACCAAATAAAGCACGACTTATTTCCATAACCGCAGGAAGAGAAGGAGCCGATTTACGCAATGTAAATGCGCCCCAAAAACACACACACACACACACACACACACACACACACACACACACACACACACACACACACACACACACACACACACACACACACACACACACACACACACACACACACACACACACACACACACACACACAACTGTGTGCTAATGAAGGCCATTACAATTCAGATCAGATCTACAGAGCGACAATTAGCAGGGACAGGATCCTATCAATGGGCCAGAGGGCTGAAAGAAAGGCTGGAAAGATGAAGTAGTAAAAGAAGAAGTAAAGTCCAGCTAATTAAAAAAAAAAAAGTTACGCATTTTGTGTTTGAAAAAAATAAATAAAAAAAAAAAATTAAAAAAAGCTTTTATTTTGTTAATTAGCACAGGCTACGACCAGTGCTTCGCTAACTAATTCCGGGACAAAATGCTATTTTCTTTTTTAAAAACGTGTTTGTGTTTTGATTAAGTTTTGTGTCCCTGTTGCAGTCCAGCGGCCCCGTTTGGAGACCAAGGAGAACCGGGTGAGCTTTTATTTTGGTAATTTGCAAAAGTTCCTTCTGTAACATCAAGGCCATTAATCGGTCTTATTTGAGGATTTCTGTCTTCGTTTTGGGGGGAAAACAACTACAACCTAAAGGCCTCGTCTGGAGAAAGTGCCAAAAACCTCGACTGAACACCAGGTACTCATGAGTTAAAATTGCAATTAGACTTAAATTAAAGGCTAATATTGCGCAATGTTCAATTCAAAGCTCACGTGAGCTAGCTGTCTCACCTTGTCCGGGCTCCTTTTTTTGGGGGAAAAAAAAAAATCCCGTTATTGTCACTTAATGAGATCCAGAGTTGGAGAAATATCCACAGAGAAGAAACTTTGGGCTTTTCTTGCAGGACGTGAAGCAGCTCCGCGTGCAACTCGCACCAGTTTCCCCGGAAACTAGCCAATTAACATGTCAACGCCGGGAAAAAAAATTAAAAATAAAAACAACAATCGTCGTGTAACTCTTCCGCGGCGCTCGTGGAGGTCTATACGTGTCTCTCCCGCCGGTGTTGACGGATGGAGATTGATGCCCCTCTCCGAGGCCCGCGACTCTATGAGTCCGGGGAGCGCGCCGGGTCTGCGTGCTCCCAGCCAATCACAGCGCTCTGCGGGCTCGTTGGCGATGCGGACGGCCAATCAGCGCGCTAGCCTGGCGCCGAAGCACCCGCCCCCTTTGGAATGGGACGTGGAGCGTCAGAAAGACAGTGGAGGAACAGAGAAGTCTGCCATGACGGCTAAAACTATGATTTAGTGATATTAAAAAGTCAAAATGGACTCTCTGTGTTGACATAAGCTTGTTGTGTTACAATATAGAAGAATAGAAGCTGACCCATGCCTTCATATCTGGATACAAGGAGAATTAAGAACACAAAAGTACACCAAAAATACGTTTTTCCTGCATCGTTAATAGGCCTTCAATGATAAGTTAGATTAAAACAGCTAGTATGAAATATGGCTCGTGACATACCAAATGACTCGGCCATGATGTTGTGTTTCCAGGTGTGTGACCAATCAACGACGACAGAAGTCCCACGACACAGTCCAAATTAAAGTAGGCTATATTTCGTTATTGGCTGTAAAGATACGCATTAGCCATGTATATATATATATATATATATATATATATATATATATATATATATATATATATATATATATATATATATATATATGTGTGTGTATATGTTTGAGAAAGTGTCCTTCTGTCTGTGTTTTTAACCCTTGAAGGAGACTTGAATGACAACATCAACCAGCTGATTCAGTTCAGGGAAAATAAAAATAAAAAACGACACTTTTTACAAAAGAAACCTTCCAGGAAAATCAGCTGCAATAAACTCAAATATATGAAATATTAAAATTCAACAGAGTGCAGAGGATCCTTAATATACATAGATAGATAGATAGATAGATAGATAGATAGATAGATAGATAGATAGATAGGGGCAACGTCCCCTGATGAGGAAATGGCACGCTATGGCCTCTGAGGCTTACAATGTTCTCGTTCCTGGCCTCCGCGTGTCCTCTGTTCTCTCTCCCCAGCTGTTTTAACCAATGTCCTCGCTGTTCTCTGTGCGTGCCGACAAACAGAAACGATTCGGTATGCCCGACACTCTTGATTATATCAAGAGCCCACGGGGGGCTTCTCGTGACATCGGGTGTGCTGAGGGTATTGGGGGGGACCCAACTTGCGGGATGCTAAGCCTCCTTCTAACGCCGTGAAGGGCGGGGTCGGTGGTGTGGGTTGTGGGTGGTGTTGTGTGGTGTGTGTGAAAGCGGGGTGGTTAAGTTGGGAAGTCCGTGGTCGTTTGTGTTTTGCCTCGCTGTAGTAAAAGTCGACGAATGCCATAAACCCAGGTGTCAAAAGGTGAATGCAGAGGCCCCGGCCGGGCTCTGCACACAGAAACCACACACACCCACCCACCAC
>NC_045737.1:38639969-38646388 GCF_008692095.1 Etheostoma spectabile | reverse complement strand
ACACACACACACACACACACACACACACACACACACACACACACACACAAAACCTGTCATGCAGACAGAGAACAAGTCGGAAAAGCCCTTTAAGTCAGCTGACAGCAGAGGGTTTTTGGCTGCAGGCTGAAGGAAAAGTGCAGCTCGGCCGGCAGAAGAAAACCAAAACACACGTCCACCGTCTGGTAAAACTCCGATTTGGGAGATTTATTTTCTACTAGGACTCTGAGGTAAGAACACCCGATCTTTTCTCCTGTCATTATGAAGCTTTGTGGTCTAAAATGATCCGTGTCAACGTTTTTTAAAAAGGGGCAAAACTGTCTTCATGTAGGTTTAAATTCTGTTGATTTCTTTCAAAAAGCAGCTTTTTTTACCTATGTTATTTTACATTTGTATTTATGTATTCTCATGGTGATTGTTACCTGTGAAAGGTGCTTTATAAACGAGCTCTACTTACTTTATTTTACTTTGAAATGTGGTTCAACTGTGGTTCAGTTCAGTTCAGTGTCAAAACAACACATCCTAAAACTATTTCCACCTCGAGGTGTGATAATTTGCAGAAAAACTGTGTGTGTGTGAGTGCTCGAAATAGTTCAGATTATGAATATGTTGACATTTTTTGGGGTGTTTTGGTGTTTCCAGGCAGCGCGGCCATGGTTGTGTTCAGGGTCAGGGTTAGGGTTAGCTGCCAAAAAGCACCATTGAGCATCTTTTCTGTGGGGGAGGGGGGGGGGGGGGCTTCTTGCATATTATGTCACTTTTTAGTCCGTTTTTTTCAAACACATTCCAGGAATTACAAGATTAGTTTGGTGAGCAAAGTCTGTCAATATCGTGCACCATCAAATTATTGAATAGAAGTGACAACCTTGGGGTAATTTGCCAGGTGGGGGGGGGGGGTGGGGGGGGTGGGGGGGGGGGGGGGGATTCAAAACTGCCGCCCAATGCAACCCTTCCCCCCCCCCACCCCCCCCCAAAAAAAGCAAACAAAACCTATCATAATTTCCTTGACATGTATAAAGACATTTGCACCATAAATTGATGCAGAAAAGAGACAAATTGTTGCAGAGAAATTCACCGGAATGCAGAAAATGACCTCTTTGATACGCTGAAAATTTCAATTTTGCCCAAAAGTGGAGATCTGAAACTCTTGTTTGTCAAGCAATTCTACGTTTATTATGTTTAAGCTCTTGTCTTTTCAAAGTCATAGGTAATTTTTTAACAATAAGCACTGCATTGGACACACTGCCAGACCTTTGTAATCACTTCACAAATTGCTTTTTTTTTTTTTTTAATTTTTGTGAGTGATTTTTGTAAATGTGAGATACATGTGTGTGTTTGTTGTGTTGTGGTGTTATAATTCACACACTGTTGTTAGTACACACTACACCCAGGCCCGAAATACACACACATGCACATGCAGTAATGGAAAGATGTTAAAGTGGGAGGGGATCTATCTATCTATCTATCCATCTATCCATCCATCTATCTATCCATCCATCTATCTATCTATCTATCTTTCTATCTATCTATCTATCTATCTATCTATCTATCTATCTCATACTCTCTTTTTATTGGTGAGTAGACGAACGCCGGATGTTGGCACGTTGTCATTTTGGCTTTTATTTTGGCGGGTAGTCTTTTCTGTATCAATGAAAATGAATGAGCCAATCCCGATTAGCGTTAACATCGTATTAATACCAGCAGCACCAACTACAAGCGCACAACTCGCGAGAAATGTCAGGGCACATCCTGACACTCTGCTTTTGTCAAGCTGGAGGAACACTCCCCGTGTTAGAGATCGTCCCCCATACCGGGACTCGAACCCCGGCCATCTGGGTGAAAACCAGGAATCCTGACCGCTAGACCACATGGGACTTACTACTATGAAGTTCTGGCTTATTGAATCATACTCCATCTCTGCTTCTGACTGGCTAGTAGTCCTTACCTAGGTACTGTCAGGGCCTCATACTCTGCCCTGACTGACTAGCAGTCCTTACCTAGTACTGTCAGACCCTCATAGCGCTCTTCTGACTGCTAGTATTCCTGACCTAGGTACTGTTCGGCCCTCAATACTCTTCTCCGATGACTAGTGTCCTGACCTAGGTATGTCGACCCTCATACTCCGGCTTCTGACCTGGCTAGTAGTCCTTACCTAGGTACTTGCAGGGCCCCATACCTGCTCCTGACTGCTAGTTAGTCCTACCTAGTCACTGTCGGCCCTATACTCTGCTCCTACTGACTATAGTCCTTACCGAGTACTTGTCAGGCCCTCATACACTCTGCATTCTGACTGGCTAGTAGTCGCTTACCTATTACTGTCAGGACCTCATACTCTTCTTCGACTGGCTATATCCTTTACCTAGGTACTGTCAGGCACCTCATACATCGGCTCCTGACTGGCTATAGTCCTTACCTAAGGTACTGTCAGGCCGCCTCTCCTCTGCTTCTGACTGGCTAGTATCCTTACCTCTTATGTCAGACCTCATACTCTGCTCTGACTGGCTAGTACCCTTACCTAGGTCTGCAGGCCTATACTCTGCTCCTGACTGGCTAGTAGTCCTTACCTAGGTACTGTCAGGGCCCTCATCCTCTGCTTCTGACTGGCTAGTAGTCTTTACCTAGGTACTGTCAGGGCCCTCATACTTCCTGCTCCTGACTGGCTAGTAGTCCCCTTACCTAGTACTGTCGGGCCTTATACTCTGCTCTGACTGGCTAGTAGTCCTTACCTAGGTACTGTCAGTCGCCCTCATACTCTTGCTTCTGACTGGCTATTAGTCCTTACCCTAGTACGCTCAGGACCTCATACTCTGCTCTGACTGGCTAGTAGTCCTTACTAGGTAACTGTCAGGACCTCATAGCTCTGCTCTGACTGGCTAGTAGTCCCTTACCAGGTACTGTCAGGGCCCTCCTCCTCTGCTTTCTGACTGGCTAGTAGTCCTTACCTAGGTAACTGTCCAGGACAGCTCATACTCATGCTTCTGAGCATGGCTAGTCAGTCCTGTACCTAAGGTACTGTCAGGACCTCCTATAGCTAGCTCCTGATACGGCCTAGTAGTCCTTACCTAGGTACTGTGCAGGGCGCCTCATACCTCTGCTTCTGATGCTAGTAGTACCTTAACCTTAGTAATGTCAGGGCCCTCATAATCTGCTCCTGACTGGCGTAGTAGTCCTTACCTAGGTACTGTCAGGGCCATTATCTCTTCTCCTGACTGGCTAGTAGTCCTTTACCTAGGCTTACGTCAGGGGCCTCATACCTGCTTTCTGACTGGCTATATTCCCTTTACCTCGGTACTGTCAGGACCTCATAATCTGCTTCTGACTGGCTAGTAGTCCTTACCTAGGTACTGTCAGGGTCCTCATACTCTGCTTCTGACTGGCTAGTAGTCCTTACCTACAGTAGGTCCCTCATACTCTGCTTTTGTCCAGGTGAAGGAGCACTCCTGGTTTTAGAGATCATTTCCCATACCGGGAGTTGAACCGCCTGGGTGAAAACCAGGAACCCTAACAGCTGCTAGACCATATGGGACCTGCACAAGACAGACTTGTTCATCCAAAGAAAACAATTGTCAGGTTGTGTCCTACATCTGAATGGCAGCTCAACGTGGGTGAGAGACTACCTCAGACCCTGTCTAGGTTTCAATGGCTGGCCATGGATTTCATTTTTTAGATTCAAAACATTCTTCCTACTCATTCACCCTCGGTAAGTGGTCCTATCTTTATTTATTTTCTGTTGCATTAATTATTTTGAGCCATTTGTGGAAAAGAGAGAATCATTGGCATTGGTTCGTGTGGGTCCCTGGTCTGATGAGTTGTCTTTGCAACTTTGATAACATGATTCAGTTTCAAGCACTATGGAGGATTTTTCTGTCAATTACTCTGTCGTCGTTCACATTGAAGGTCTGATCTCACTCAGTGTGTGTGTCTGTGTGAGTGAGTGAGTGAGTGAGTGTGTGTATTAAATTACTTCAATGTGCGTGTGTGACTGTGTGTGTGTGTGTGTGTGTGTGTCCCTGCATTTGCAGGAATAAGCAAAATGATAAAACAACACTCACTGCTCAATGCCCGCAACGGGACAAATCAGAATTTACATTTTTCTCTACTCTTTCATTCCTTCCCTTTTATTCCTATTTCCCTTCTGAGTTAGGCTTTCATTTACATTTTATCTTTGAGTGTGGAACATGATCTTGTTATATATTATATCCAAGTTTGTTAGCAGTGGTGTGGCCAGTAACCTGAAGACCTGTCAGCGATATACATGTTGACTAAACCTAACAGGGACAGGGGGGGCGTGGTGGTTTCTGCCTTGTTTTTACCTTTTCCCCGTTTTTGCGTCCCTTCGACTCCTCAAGTGCCTGTTGGCTCCCAGCAGGAACCTTGTTTGGGCCTGTAACCACGACAATGGTGGCAAAGCTTGTGTGCCACCATCCTACTAATGCCTCTTGCTTGGCTGGCATAATGCTTTTAGCTTTTTTTTCTTTTGTCCCCCCTGAGCTTCTGAGTTGACTGAGGTCCTCAGCTGTTGACATTGAGTTTGGTTTTTAGTTGTACACGAGCACGCCAGGACCAAAATCTGCTTGATGACCCAATTTCCAGATTGGATTTAAGACCATTGAGGCTTTCTTTGCTTAACCCTCTCCCAGTTTCAATGCCTCCATTAATGGGGAGCATTCATTTCAATCCCATCCTCTGCTGAAGGGCACAACAGGCTCGAGTCCCGGGTGGAATTCAAGATGGTCCAACGGAGACAGTTGTTCAATGAAAACATGACGAGACATTAGGATCATTTAGGGCGAGCTACCATTTATATTTAAAAAACAAAAAAAAATTTACATTGCAGAATTAAACTCAAATGGCACATGGTGATTGTTTAGCTATTGTTATAGAGATATTTTGAATGTAAGAATTTTACGCCAAAAAATACTAAACTGGGTTGTTTTTGTACTTCTCACCGACTTAAATAGCGAGTAGTTCGCTCGTCATGGAAAAAGAATCTTAATTCACGATTTATTTTGGTCACTATTGAAATCACAGTGTGGAGAATTATTTAGCACCCATATCAAATTGACTTTTGCATCAAGTAGTCTTGCAAAGATTATTGAATTGCGAAAAACACCAAACAGATCACTGTAAAATTTTCTTTAAGTCTTTCCTTGTTGCGACAGTTTTTTTTTATTCATTCAGCACACGAAAAAAGAAGGTGGTGGACTTGAAAACAACCTGGGCCAAAATAATAATGTCTTCTGGATTACCTGTGAGGCGGAATAGCTGAATCTTAATCGCAATCAAATTGAATGTGTGTCGCTGCCATGTGTGTTTTGTGTGCCTGTGTGTGTGTGGGGCCTGGTGGTGTGTGTGTGTGCGGGTGTTTGTGTGTGGGTGTGGTGTGTGTGTGTGTCGTGTGTTGAGTTGTGTGTGTTGAGTGGTTTGTGGTGGTTGTGTCTGTGTGTGTGGTGTGTGTGTGTGTGGCCCTGTGTGTTGTGTCCTTATGTGTGGGTGTGTGTGTGCCTGTGTTGTGTGGTGTGTGGTGCCTGTGTGTTTTTGTGTCCGTAGTTGTGTTGTGTGTGTGTGAGGTGAGTGTGTGTGGGTGTGTTTTGTGTCCTGATGTGAGTGTGAGTGTGTGGTGTGTGTTGGTGTGTGTGTGTGCTGTGTGTGTGTGTTGTGATGTGGTGCTGTGTGTTTCGGGTGTGCCTTATGTGTGTGTGTGTGTGTGGTGTGGTGTGTGGGCCTGTGTGTTTGTGTGGGTGTGTGTTTGTGTATGTGAGTGTGTGTGTGTGAGTGTGTGTGTGTGGTGTGTGTGTGCTGTGTGTTTGTGGGTGCTGTGGTGTGTCCTTGTGTGTGGTGTGTGTTTGTGTGTGTGTGTGGTGTGTGTGTGTGTGTGTGTTGTTGTGGTCCTATGTGATGTGAGTGTGTGTGTGTGTGTGTGTGTGTGTGTGTGGTGCCTGGTGTGTGTGTGTCCTTGATGTGTGTGTGTGTGGGGCCTGTGTGTGTGATGTGGTGTGGTGCCGGTGTGTTTGGTCCTTGTGTGTGTGTGTTGTGTGTGTGTGTGTGTGTGATGGTGTGTGTGTGCGTGTGTTGAGTGTGTGTGTGCCTGTGTGTGGGTCCTTATTGAGTGTGAGTGTGTGTGTGTGTGTGTGGTGGTGTGCCTGTGTGTGTGTGTCTGTGTGTGTGTTTCTTGTGTGTGCATGTGTGTGTGTGTGTGTGTGTCCGTGGTTCTGTGTGTGTGGTGGGTGTGTGTGTGGTGTGTGCTGTGTGTGTGTGTCTGTGTGTGTGTGTGTGTGTGTGTGTGTGTGTGTGTGTGTGTTGTGTATGTGTGTGTGTGTGTGTGTGTTTGTGTCCTTATGTGAGTTGAGTGTGTGTTGGGTGTGGTGGTGTGTGTGTGTGTGGTGCTGTGCCTGTGTGTTGTTGTCCCATTGTGTGGG
>NC_045737.1:38638545-38639944 GCF_008692095.1 Etheostoma spectabile | reverse complement strand
TGTGTGTGTGTGTGTGTGTGTGTGTGTGTGTGTGTGTGTGCGTGTGTGTGTGTGATTGGGCGGTTATCTTTACCGTTGTTTACTACACTACACAAGCTTCAAGTTTACGCTTAGATTATTTCTAAATTTGAGACATTTGGGGACATTTTGGTCTTTGGGAGACAACTGATCAACATTTTTACACATTTTCTGACATTTTACTGATAAAAACAACAAATCCATTAATCAAGAAATTAAAATAATCCAAAAATAGAAAAGTTGCAGCCCTGATTGAAACGATGAGGAAGTCTCTCACCTGTAACAGCTGCTCCGAACACACACCTGCGGAGCCACAGACAGGAAGTGAGAAGCGACTCGTCGTTGAGTGTCAGAGTTCAGGCAGCGAGTCCTCACACACAGAGAGGAGCACGTAGCTGTCAATCACCCACTGGCCCCGCCCCTCCCATTAGGAAGGCAAACAGTGACGAAGAGGAGGGCGAAATCAGACACCGGAGCCACAAAACCAAGTGACCCCATCCAGTACCCATCACCCCCTGAAACTCAGAGGGGTGTGTGTGTGTGTGTGTGTGTGTGTTTCTGCCTGTGTGTGTGTGTGTGTGTGTGTGTGTGTGACGCGAACCCTTCTATCACAATACCCACAACACACGCATTCACCGTCTGGACAGAACACAAGAAAATGAGTGCACATGTTGCAAATAATTTACAATAAATGGAGACACCTGACACCACAAAAGCACACCACACAACACACCCGACCCCACGACGACACCTTGCACGCCACACAAAGTAATTTCCGCATCCACCCAAGTCTACAATGACTCACCAACCTTAATCATTTCATACACCGGTCACTCCCACACAGACAGCTCATCACAACACATACACTCACACCACACGTTTACATCATCACACACACACACACACAACAATCACACAGACACCACACACACCAACCAACACAGACACCCCAACCACACACAACAATCACACACACAACACACAAAACACACACACACACAACACCAATACAAGGTTTGTGGTGTGTGTGGTGTGTGTTTCCGTGTGTTTGTGGATTATGATTTGTGTGTGTGTTTCTGTGTGTGGATTGTGTTTGTGTGTGTCTGTGTGATTGGTAGTGTGTGTGTGTCTGTGTGACTGAGTAAGTTGTGTGTGGCGTGTGTGACTGTCTGTGTGTGTGTGACCGTGTGTATTTGTGGGTGAGTGTGGAGGAATTACTTTGGATGGGTGTGACTGTGTGTGTGTGTTGTGGGTTGTGGGTGTGTGCGTGCGTGCATGCGTGTTGTGTGATTGTGTGGTGTGTGTTGTGTGTGTGTGTGCGTGCGTGTTTGTGTTGTGTGTGTATATTTGGTAGGAAATACTTTGATGTGTTTCTCTGCCT
>NC_045737.1:38629961-38637921 GCF_008692095.1 Etheostoma spectabile | reverse complement strand
GTGTGTGTGTGTGTGTGTGTGTGTGTGTGTGTGTGTGTGTGTGGTTGGGGGGGTTAACTTCCAATCCTTTTAGGATTATGCCCCCCCTCTCTCCGGCTCTTTCACTCTGCTGCCCCTCGGGCAATCACGTTAAAACCTGTACGGCTCATTCACATATCTCTGACAATGCGGAGCGGCGGTAACCATGTGAACGCTGGCACAGCACGCAGGAATGCACCGATTCTGCCCCCCCGTCACTCCTTAACAACAACAACAACAACAACAAAGAGGAAATATCGAAGGCGATAAAGCATTTCCCAGATGTCTCAGAGTAAAAATGGCTGCTTTTAATTTTTTTTTTTAAAGGACAACAGGTAAAAAAAGTCACATCAATTCAAAGCATCATTGAACACACGTTGTATTTAATACAGAATGTAGACATGAAATTTAAATAAATTAAACATGAACATGAAACACGAAATTTAAATAAATTAAAGAGTCACATGCAAAAGTTAGCCTAAGCTTTTACCTTTTTAGTTTTAGCTGATGTTTTCACACAGGAAACAAACGCAACGCGGCCATTTTCAAGATGTTTTTGGTCACTTTTTTACCTACATTGGATATACGAATTCAGGATTACCATGTTTACAATGCATTCTCATGAACCGGTTCATCTGATATTGTACAAAAGTTAAATTTAGCCGACAAAAGGAGATTGTGAGCTGCGCACAGAGCCCATGCAGCTGCCCTTCTGTCCCCTCCAGCTGCCTGTACAACTCGATTGTTGAATTGTTGCGCGAAGAGTAATATCTGCGCATGTGAAATGATGAAATGATGAATGATGAATGAAGCTGCTCGTGGGAGAATGTTTCATGCATTTGCAAAAAATGTCATGACCCAGACCCAGAATTATCCTGTACGGCGTTCAGCTACAGCATTCTGTCCATGACACATCTGCAGAAGTTAACAACTTCTCTCGCATCTCGTAAAATACGGACTTTGTCATTGTTGATGCTAAAGGTCTCCTTCATATAACACGCTTGGTTGTCTCCTTTAGCGTCATATAACACGCTTGGTCGTCTCTGTAGTTTACATTAACTAGGTTACTCGTTTTAAGGGGCACTTATTCTCTGCTATATGACTGGATTAGTTAAGGAGATTACAGTCCTTACCTAGATAGCGTCCAGGGCGGGCCCTCATCATCTGCTTTCTGACGGGCTAGTATCGCTTTTCGTTCCGTACATAGGTTACTGGACGACGTCAGGCCCGTCTATACTCTGCGTCCCTGACTGCGCTAAGTACGGCTTAAGTCCTTACCGAGGTTACGGTCAGGCAGGGCCTTTTGGAGGCCTCTGCTTCCCGACCTGGAGAGTACTAGCCTTACCTAGGTACTGTCAGGGCCCCTCAGTACATCTGCTTCGGACTTTGGCAGTACAGTAGTTCGCTTACCCTAGGTACAGGTCAGGACCTCATACTCTGCTCTGACTGGCTAGTGAGTCCCTTTACCTACGGTACTGTCAGGACTCTAATATGCTCCTACGGGATAGTAGGTCCTAACTAGGGAATGTTCAGGGCCCTCACCTCTGCTCTCTGACGGCCTGGCTATGTAGATAGTACTTACAAGGTAAGTCAGGACATCATACTACTGCTTCTGACTGGTAGTAAGTAATTAACCAGGCTACTGTCTAGGACCTCAAATAATATGCTTCAGACCTGGCTAGTAGTCACTGACCAGTACTGCTCAGGGGCCTCATGCACTTACTGACTGGCCTAGTACAGTCCTTACCTAGTGGTGACTGTCAGGGCCCCTATACTTGACTCCTGACATGGATAGTCAGTCCTTACCTAGTACTGTCAGGGCTTCATACTCTGCTCTGGGACTGGTAGAGTCCTCTACTAGGTAAGCGAGGGCCTATACTCTGCTTCTGAAACTGGCTAGTAGTCCCTTACCTAGGTTACTGTCAGGACCTCATATTGACTCTGTTATACTGGGCTAGTAGTCCTTAACCCTAGGTACTGTCAGGACCTCATAATCTGCTTTGGACTGGAGTAGTCCTTAACTAGGTAGTCACGGTCTAATACTTTGCGCTTCTGACTGGCTAGTAGTCCTTACATACAGTTAGGTCCTCATACTATGCTTTGTCGGTGAAGGAGCACTCCTGGATTATGTAGACGATCATGTCCATACGCAGTGTTGAACCGCTCTGCTGGTGAGAAAACCAGAACCCTAACAGTGCCTAGACCATATGAGGACCATGCACAAGACAGACGTTTCATCCAAAGAAAAAATTGACTAGTGTGCATCTCTCAGTCCGTGGGAGATACCTAAACGCTATGTTCCAGCTGCGCTGGTCTAGATCAAAGTCTTTCCCTCACGCGTAAGTCCTCTATATTCTGAAATGAGCATGTGAGAGAATACTGGCATGGGACCCTGGTTCTGAGAGTTGTCTTGCAAGGGCTGAACAGGATGTCAGTTTCACACATGGGCTTTTTCGATCAAAATACATATTTCCATTACGGGTCATGTCTCATCGCGTAGTGGCTCTGTGTAGTATTGGCTGGTTGCTATAAATTTTACGGCGTTGAAGTTTGGGTTGTTTGGTGGAAATGGAGATATTGTGGCATGCGTTCGAGTGGGCAAGCTTTGCCCAGTTTGTGCTGACCTTGTGTGATGAGTGTCTTTGCCCTTGTGATCATGTCAGGTGTAAGACTATTGAGATTGTGGTTTGTGCTTTACTGTGTCGTCATTGAAGTCTCTTCACGTAGGGTGTGCTGCGAGACTGTGATGTGAGTGAGTGAGGGGTGTAAAAATTCAAGCTGTGGGACGTGTGTGTGAGGGGTGTGTGTGACTGTCGGGTATTGTGTGATTGTGATGCGGGTAGGAAGCTGTTAGTTGTGATGCTTGTGTGTGTGTGAATGTGGTGATTGTCCCCGCCAAATGTGGAAGAATTCTCGATGCTGTGTGTTGATGTATGTTATGTGATGTGTTGGTCGTGTGCTTACTCGTGAGTGTGGTGTGTGGTGGGGTGTGTGTGGTGTGTGTGGTGCATACTGTCGTGTGTTTGCTGTCTCTCTATATCGCGCGTGGTGAGGTGTGTGTGTGTGCGTGTGAGATGTGAGGTGTGTGTGTGTTGTGTGCTTATGTGTGTTGTGTGCTAATGTGGTGTGTGTGTGTGTGTGTGTGTGTGTGTGAACTAGTGTGTTGTGCTATGTGTAGCTGTTGTGGATGTGTGATGTGTGTGGTGTGTGTGTACTGAATGATGTTGATGTCTTGTGACTCGTGTGGTGGCTGTGTGATGTAGTGTGTGTGTGTGTCGTTATGTCTTGAGTGTGACGTGTGAGTGTGTGTGTGACTGTGTGTGTGTGGGTGTGTGGGTGTGTGTGGAGTGTCGTGCCTGTGAGTGTTGGTGTACGTTTGTGAGGTCTGTGATGACGTTGTGTGTTGTGATGATGTGTTCTTGGATTGTTTGGTGATGTGTGTTGGGTGCCGCATTGTGTGTGATGTGTGTGTACGATGTGTGTGTGAGTGGTGTGTCCTGGTGTGTGTTGTGTGTGTGTGTGTTTGTGTCTTGATGTGCGCTGTGAGTGAGTGTGTGTGTGGTGTGTGGTGTGTGTGACAGTGTGTGTGTGTGTCTTATGTGATGTGTGTTGTGCCTGTGTGTGTGTGTGTGTGTGCTGTGTGTTTGTGTCCGTAGTGTGTGTGTGTGTGTGTGTGTGGTGTGTGGAGTGTGTGTGTGTGTGTTGAGTGTGGTGTTGCCTGTGTGTTGTGTCCTTAGTGAGTGTGAGTGATGTGTGTCGGTGTGTGGGGTGTACCTGTGGGTGCGTGAATGTGTGTTTTGTAGTCTTGTGTGGGAGTGTTGTGTGTGTGTGTGTGTCAAATTATGTGTGTGTGTGTGTGTGTGAGTGTGTGGGTGATGCCTGTGTGTGTGTCCTGTGTGTGTGTGTGTGTGTGTGCGTGTGTGTGCCTGTGGTGTTGGTGTGTGTGTGGTTTGTTGTGTCTTATGTGAGTGTGAGGTGTGGTGTGTTGTGTGGTGGTGTGTGGGTGGTGGGTGTGTGTGGTTGGTCCTTGTGTGTGTGTATGTGGTGTGTGTGGTGTGTGTGGTGTGTGTGATGTGTGTGTGTGCGTGGGTGTGTGATTGGCGCGGTTATCTTTACCGTGTTTACTACACTACACAAGCTTCAAGTTACGCTTAGATTATTCTAAATTTGAGTGACTTTGGGACATTTTGGTCTTTGGGAGACAACCTGATCAACATTTTTACACATTTCTGACATTTTACTGATAAAAACAACAAATCATTAATCAAGAAATTAAAATAAATCAAAAAATAGAAAAGTTGCAGCCCTGATTGAAACGATGAGGAAGTCTACTCACCTGTAACAGCTGCTACCGAACACACCACCTGCAGAGCCACAGACAGGAAGTGAGAAGGACTAGCGTCGTTGAGTGTCAGAGTTCAGGCAGCGAGTCCCAACACCAGAGAGGAGCACGTAGCTGTCAATCACCCACTGGCCCCGCCCATTAGGAGGCAAACAGTGACGAAGAGGAGGGCGAAATCAGACACCGAGCCACGAAAACCAAGTGACCCATCCAGTACCCATCACCCCCTGAAACTCAGAGGGTGTGTGTGTGGGTGTGTGGTGTGTTCTGGCGGTGTGGTGTGTGGTGTGTGTGGTGTGTTTGTGTGTTGTGTGTGTGTGTGTGTGCGAGGAGAATGTGAGTGGTGAGTAGTGAGTGAGTGGTGAGTAGGAGTGTGGGTGTGGGTTTTGTGTGAGTGAGAGTGAGTGATTATGTGTGTGTGCGTGTGTGTGTGTGTAGAATTACTTGATGTGATGGAGACTGAGTGTGTGTATGTGTGTTGTGGATTGTTTAATTGTGTGTAGTGGTGTGTTGGGTTCGTGGTGTTGACTGTGATGTGTTTGAGTGTGTGTGTGTGTCTGTGTTGTGTTGTGGGTGTGTGGTGTGTGTGTGTGAGTGTGTGTGTGTGTGTGGTCTGTGTGACTGAGTAAGTGTGTGTGGCGTGTGTGACTGTCTGTGGTGTGTGACCGTGTTATTTGTGTGTGAGTGTGGAGGAAATACTGTGAGTGTGTGACTGTGTGTGGTGTGTGGTGGGGGTGGGGTGTGCGGCGTGCTGGTGTTTGTGTGATTGTGGTGTGTGTGTGGGTGTGTGTGTGCGGCTGCGTGTTGTGTGATTGTGTGTGTAGATGTGTGGAGGAATTACTTTGATGTGTTCTGCCTGTGTGTGGGGTGTGTGGTGTGTGTGGTGGTGTGTGTGTGGTTCGGGGGGTTAACTCCAAGTCCTTTTAGGATTATGCCCCCCCTCTCTCCGGCTATTTCACTCTGCTGCCCTCGGGCAACACGTTAAAACCTGTACGGCTCATTCAATATATCTGACAATGCGGAGCGGCCGGTAACCAGTGAACGCTGGCACAGCACGCAGGAATGCACCGATTCTGCCCCCCCGTCACTCCTTAACAACAACAACAACAACAACAAAGAGGAAATATCGAAGGCGATATAAAGCATTTCCCAGATGTCTCAGAGTAAAAATGGCTGCTTTAATTTTTTTTTAAAGGACAACAGGAAAAAAAGTCACATCAATATCAAAGCATCATTGAACACACGTTGGATTTAAACAGATGTAGAAGAAATTTAAAAAATTAAACCATGAACATGAAAACGAAATTTAAATAAATTAAAGAGAGTCACATGCAAAAGTAGGCCTAAGCTTTCCTTTAGTTTTAGCGGATGTTTTCACACAGGAAACAAACGCAACGCGGCCATTTCAGATGTTTTTGGTCACTTTTACTACATTGATATACGAATTCAGGATTACATGTTTTACAATGCATTCTCATGAACCGGTTCATCTGATATTGTACAAAAGTTACATTTAGCGACAAAAGGAGATTGTGAGCTGCGCACAGAGCCCATGCAGCTGCCCTTCTGTCCTCCAGCTGCCTGATACAACCGATTGTTGAATTGTTGCGCGAAGAGTAATATCTGCGCATGTGAAATGATGAAATGATGAATGATGAATGAAGCGGCTCGTGGGAGAATGTTTCATGCATTTGCAAAAAATGTCAGGACCCAGACCCAGAATTATCCGTACGGCGTTCAGCTACAGCATTCTGTCCATGACACATCTGCAGAAGTTAAAAACTTCTCTGATCTTGTAAAATTTTACTGACTTTTTTATCATTGTTGATGCTAAAGGTCTCCTCATATAACACGCTGGTTGTCTCCTTTAGCGTATATAACACGCTTGGTCGTCTCCTTTCACCGTCATATAACACGCTTGGTTGCTCCTTTAGCGTCATATAACACGCGCTTGGTTGTCTCCTTTAGTCATATAACACAGTGGGCGTCTCTGGTAGGTATAACACACGCTGGTCGTCCTTTACCGTGCATATAACCCGCCTTGGTTGTCTCCTTTAGCGTCATATAACACGCTTGGTTGTCTCCTTTAGCGTCATAAACACGCGCGGGGGTCGTCTCCTTTAGCCGTCATATAAACACGCGATGGTCGTACCTTTAGAAGTAATGATAACACGCGCTTGGTGTCTCCTTTAGCGATCAAAACCGCTTGGTTGTTCTCCTTTAGCGTCATATAGACACGCGCTTGGTTGTCTCTTTAGAGTCATAAAACACGGCTGGTTGTCTCCTTTGCGATAAAACACGCTTGGCCGTCCCTTCGGCATATACACGCTTGGTGTTCCCTTTAGCGTCATATAAACACCCTTGGCCGTCTCTACGCAAACTGGGTGTCATCCTTTAGCGGCAGTATACAAGTGCTGGTTCGTCCCTTTAGCGTCATATACCACTGTGGCACTGTCCCATTTAGCGCTCTATAAACACTGTGCTGGGTGTCTTTGCGTCATTACACTGTTGTTAGCTCATATAACAAACGCTGTGGTTGTCTCCTTTAGCGTCATATAACACGCTGGCGCTGTCTCCTTTAGCGTCATTATTCAACCCACTCACCCGACGCTTGGGGTGTCGGCTCCTTTAGGGTGCAGATAACCCGCTTGGTGTGTCTGCACTTGAGTCTTGGGTCATGGTCATATTAAAACACGCGCTTGGCTGTTTCGTCCTTTAGCGTCATATGTAACTTGGTGTTCTTTATGTGTTATTAATAACACCAGCTTGGTTGTCTCCTTAGCTGTTATAACAGCGCTGGTCGTCTCCTTTAGCGTCAATATAAAACGCGATTGGTTGTTCCTTGAGCGTCCTAAAACACGCTTGGCCGTCTCCTAGAGAATATTAACACGCTTGGAGTCTCCTTAGCGTCCTATAACACGCTTGGCGCTCCTTTGCCGTCATATAACACGCTTGGTGTTCCTGTAGTGTAATATAACACACGCTGGTTGTCTCCTTTAGCGTCATATAACCGCTGGCGCCTTTAGCGCATATAAACGCTGGTTGTATCCTGTAGCGTCATATAACACGGCTTGTCGTTCCTTTAGTGTCATATAACACGTGGTAGTATCCTTCTAGCGTCATATAACACGCTTGGCTTATCCTTGAGCATCATATAACACGCTTGGGCCGCGGCTTTAGCGTCATATAACAGCTTCGGTCGTGTACTCTAGCGTCATATACACGCCTGGTAGTGTCTTTAGTGTCGTTACCCGCTGGTTGGTTCCTTTAGCGTCATATAACAATGGCTTGGTAGGGTCATTTAGTGTCATCTAACACGCTTGGTTGTCTCACTTAGCACTCATATTAAAAACGCTTGGTACGTCTCATTTAGAGTTCATAATAACCTGCTTGGTTGTCTCCTTTGCGTAATATAAACATCACGCTTGTCGTTCTCTTTAGCGTCATATAACACGCTGGCCGTCTCCTTTAGCCTTCATATAAACACGCTTGGTCGTCCTTAGCGTATATAGCACTCCGCGCTGGTAGTCTCCTTTAGTGTAATATAATACGCTGGGAGTCTCTTTAGTGTCATAAATCCGATGGTCGTGTCCTTTTAGC
>NC_045737.1:38628771-38629936 GCF_008692095.1 Etheostoma spectabile | reverse complement strand
TGTCTCCTTAGCGTCAAAACGACGCGCCTTAGCGTATAGACTGTATCCTGTAGCGTCATATAACACACGCTTGGGCTCGTCCTTTAGCTGTCATATAACACGCTTGGTGTCTCCTTTAGCGTCATATAACACGCTTGGTTAGTTCCTTTAGATATATAACACGCCGCTTGGGTGTCTCCTTTAGCGATCTATAACACGCGCTTCTCCTTTAGCGTCATATAACACGTGCTTGGTCGTCTCCTTTAGCGTCATATAACACGTGCTTGGTTGTCTCCTTTAGCATTAGTCATATAAGAAGTGCTTGACTAATAACACATGTAGCTGCTGATGTCGGTGCTGTAGTATGAGTCGCTCTCGCTCACTTCACATCACTTTGGATTAGGCCCCATCTAAATGTCCTGAAATGGGAACGAACACCATGAAAAACGGCCCCTGATCCCCACCACGGAGGAGCAGAGGGCAGAAACCAGCGCTGCCTACCTGCCCCTCACGCGTGCAGGAGCGAGGGAATTGCCATCCGGCCTTATCTCCAGGTCCAGTCAAACTAGAGGCGGCGAGAGAGAGAGTCTGCTCCATCATCAGAGCCGTCCATTTGATAGGATTCTGCCGCTGCAGCTAATCAATCGGCAGCACAGAGCTGCCAGCAGACTGGTGACAAAGCTCCGAGAGCCTCACAAATGGCCCAGTCCCGGGGATAAGCCCCTGCACAGGATTACATATTGATTTTATGAACGTCTAAAAAAAGCTTATCGTATAAAACCGCCACACGCTACAAAAGTAGCGGAGTCCATGCAGGAATCCGTCTTTCAGAGAGGAGCATCAACTTTCAAATGCAGAGACCCCGAGCATCAACCAAAACAGAAAGAAATGGCAGAGAAATCAATGGCGGGGATGAGGTGTGGGGTCCCATTGTTGACTCTGTGGAGTCACAACTCGACCTCGCCTTGTCTCTGTGGTGGCAGCGGGGGGGTAGTGGGGGGGGTAGGTAGTGGGGGGGTCATTTTTGCTTCTTTGTATCGCATTGATTTATTTATTTATTTAAGTCTTTAAAGGTGCCCTGTTACACAAAACTGATTTTTCTTGCATTCTTTTTAAATATGTCAGGTCCATGTGTGTGTGTTTGTGTGTGTGTGTGTGTGTGTGTGTGTGTGTGTGTGTGTGTGTG
>NC_045737.1:38615322-38628746 GCF_008692095.1 Etheostoma spectabile | reverse complement strand
GGATGAGGAGGGGATAGGGTGCAGGGTGAGGTGTCTAGGGAGGGGGCGGGGGATTTGCAGGCAAAAAGTTCCCCTCGTCGCTTCTTCGACCGCCATTCATCTGCAGCACCTGCAAGTCAGTAATCTGCTGATTATCGAAGTTGCGGCCATTTTTGATGGGAAGAGAAAGCAGGCTGTACGCCTCCTGCCTCTTGTGTATCAAGGACATGCGGTATATTGGGTTTGATGTGGTTTTTGAGTGTGTGTGTGGTGTGAGTGTGTGGTTGTGTTTGTTGTGTGTGTGTTGGTGTGGTGTGCGTGCGCAGTGGGGTGGGTGATATTCTACTGTATTGCTGTGGGTAAACTGCAATCTAATATATATAATCCATATATATAGGACCTAATACATGTTTGTGTATATTACTATATTATGTATAATATATGTACGCTATATTTGTGTAGTAATATCTATACAGTAATATATTAGGTGCTATCATGTCATATATATAATATATATCTTGTACTAATATAGACATTATATGTAAGCACTGTATGTACATCTCCATATACCTCTGATCTATAGTATATATACACCGCTCTATGTCATATAGTGTATATATATATATACACCATATAATATGTACCTACTCCTATTACATAGATATGTGATGTTGTTGCGTCATATACGTTATGTCTGTCTAGTATATGTCCCATATCTATGTTTTATATTCTATAGATCTTACCTATAATATAATAGTGTCCTGTAGCTATATGTGTCTACTCTTACCACACACCTGTCCTCTTCTGTATTCACTATACATAGACCTCTATAGTACATAGGTCATACTATATACACAGATAACGTTGTATCTATGTTGGAAGGAGAATGCCCGAAAAAAGACGTTGGTTCTCCCAAGTGTCCACACCGGTCTGATTTCTCTATCCTCTTGCTTTTCTTCAGTGGCTAGAGCTATGAGAGGGAGGTAAGACAGTTCATAGCCCCTACACAGCACCCCCAACCCTCCACACACACACACACCCCCACCAACACACACCCCCCCAGACACCAACCACCACACCCAACACACACAAGCACCGCCCACACACCCCACAATAGCGGCACCCCTGCCCCCAACCTCATTAACAGAATGCAAGAACAAATCAGGTTTTTTGTGCTAACGAAAGGAAGGGCCCCTTTACAGAACTTAAATCAATAATAAATCAATGCGAGTAACAAGCCGCAAAAAATGACCCCCCCGGGGGGGTGGGGGGGAACGGGGAAGGGGGGTCCGTCTCAGCGGGCCCACTCGCCTACTAAAAGAAGAGAACGACCTACCCCCCCCCCACCACTAACCCCCACCCGCTGACCCACCACAGCAGACAAGGCGAGGTCGATTGTGAACTCCACACGATCAACTGGGGAAACCCCACACCCTCATCACCCGCCGCCACATTGCTTTCTCATCTCCATTTCTTCGGTTCGTTTTGGTTTATAGCTTCGGTCTCTGCTTTGAAAGTTGATGCCTCCTTTCTGAAAGACGGATTCCTGCATGGACAATCCCTACTTTGTAGCGGTGGGCGGTTTTATCATATCGGTAAGCTTTTTTTATGACTTTCATAAAATCAATATGTAACCTGTGCCGCGGGTCGTTATCCCCCGGGACTGGTGCCATTTTGTCGGAAGGCTCTCGATGCATTGACATAGAAGCTAGTCACCAGTCTGCTGGCAGCTCTGGGTTCTGCGATTGGAGTTGCTGCAGCGGCAGACTCCTCATCAATGGACGCTCGCTCTGATGATGGAGCAGACTCTCTCCTCCTCTCCCGCACTCTAGTTTGACTAGCCTGTATATAAGGGGCCGGATGGCAATTCCCTCTCTCGCGTCACTGCCGCTTGAGGGTCAGTAGGCAGCTGTTTCTTCGTTTCTGCCCTCTGCTCCTCGTGGTGGGATCATGGGCCGTTTTTCATGGTGTTCTGTGAGGTCCCATTCAGGACATTAGATGGCCTAAGCTAACATCAAGTGATGTGGATGAGCGGGTAGCCAGACTCAGACTACTACAAGCCCTACACGAGAGCTCAGCAGCGTACAGGGTGTTTATTATCAAGCACTTCTTATATTACCTAATTCTAAAGGAGACAACCAAGCCCGTGTTTCTATATTACGCTAAATGAGACGACGCAATCCGTGTTATAGGGTGACGGCTAAGAGGACACGACCAATGGGCGGTGACTATTGCATGACACTAAAGGAGACCCCCAAGCGTATTATATTACACTAAAGGAGACCTACCAGCAGCGGATGCTAATATCGCTAAGATCCGCCAAGCGTGTATTGAAGGCTCAAAGGAGACCGGCCAGCGTGTTATATACGCAACGAACAGGTGGGGTGAAAGAGAACACGCAAGTCACGGGGTGTTAATATACCAAGGAGACACCAAGCAGGTTATTACTGAATCTAAGAGAGTACCAACCCGCGTTTTTAATTGACCTGCTAAGGACACGACCAAGCAGTGTTTATGATGACCAGCTGAAATGTCATCCCCTACAGCATTGTTATTTGACAGCTAAAGGGAACCGCAACCACGGGTAACGAACTCCGGAATATGAACTACCAGAGACCACGTAGATATTAATGACGCTACAGAGACACGACCAAGCGTTGGATATACGCTAAGACCGCGCCCAAGCGTGTATATGCTGCTAAAAGATACGCCAAGCGTGTTATGACGCTAGAGGAACTCCGTGTAAGACACTAAAGACCAAGCCTGTGTGATATGACGCTACAGGATACACCACGTAATGCGCAAAGGCGAGCGGTTTATATGACCTAAGGAGACAACCACGCTGTGTTTATACACTACAGGAACACCAAGCGTCTTTATATGACGCCTAAAGGAGACAGCAGCGTGTTATAGGACGCTAATCTAGGAGCTCCAAGCGTGTTATGATAGAATGCATCGGTGATCTACTCTAAAGAGACGGCCAAGCGTGTTTGTAGGACGCTAAAAGGAGAAACCACAATCGCTGTTTTATAGCGCTAAAGGACGACACCAGCGCGTGTTATATACAGCTAAGGAACAACCAAGCGCGCTGTTATATGACGCTAATAGGAGACACCAAGCGGTTTATAATGACGCTAAGGGACTAGCCAAGGTGTTATAATGACTGCATAAGGCGACAACCAAGCTGGGTGTTATTGACCTAAAGGCGACAACCAAGCGCGTGTTATATGACGCTAAAGGAGACACCCAGCGTGTTATGATTACGTAAATGGAGACACCCAGCGTGTTTTGACCTAAAGGAAACAGCCAGCGTGTTTATTATAGACGCTAAATGGACCGTGTATCGCTAAGCACAAGCGCATTTTATATGACGCTAAAGAGACAACCAAGCACATGTTTGACGCAAGGGACGACCGCCAAGGTCCGTGTTATATGACGCTAAAGGGATACACCAACGCGTTGTTATATGCGCTAAAGGAGACACCAAGCGGTTTTATTGCCCGCAAAGAACGGAACCAAGCGCGTATGTTTTATACGCTAAAGAGACAACCAGAGCGCGTGTATTTGACGCTAAAGGAAACAACCAAGCGGTGTTTACCTAGGACCAACGCTACTATCTAGTGACCACGCGTAAGACGGTAGAAACGGCGTTTTATGACGCAAAGGATCAACGCAACGACGCTGTTATGACGCTAAAGGAGACGAACCAAGGCCGGTCGTTTCTATGACGCTAAGAGGACGACCAGCGCGTGTTATATGACGCAAGAAGAATCCCCAATCGGTGTTTTTGTGTTATATGAGCAAGGAGATACAACGCGTGTATACCAAGGCAGGTGTTATATGACGGTAAAGGTAGACGACCAAGCGTTTTTTAGAATGACGCTAAATTGAACGACCCTCGTGGGTTATATGGACGCGAAGGAGACAGACCAAGCGCGTGTTACTTATGACGCTAAAGTATAACAACCAAGGGCGTTTTTAGTTTACGAACAGGAGGACGACCAAGCGTGTTATATTACGCTAAATGCGACCCAAGCGTGTGATAATGCAGTCGAAGGGAACACCTTAGCACACACCTGACCAGAGTGGTAAAGGCCAAAGAAAGGTTCCGTCTTTTAACAAATTACTAACTACCACCGAGATTGCGAGAAGAAGTTGGGAACTTTCTTTGAGGTTGCTCAGCTCCTCGCAGTGTGTATTGTACATAATTCTGTTACCTGACGCACTGCCGCTACCAGGCTATCTGGAAGTCGGGGATCAACTGACATTTTTTATTTTTTTTTGCAAAGATGCATGAAACATGTTCCTTCATTACCTCCATTACAGTTCCCCTCTCGCTATTTCATGAAACCTGAAACATATGTCCTTCATTCTTCCACATATCCTCTTCTCTACCTCCAAACATAAAACTAATTAGAATTGATTCATTATGGATCAGGTACCTTATCAGGTGAGCGAGAGAATCACCGTGGCGTGCCACAGGGCGCTGCTGAATGGTAAAATCAATCTGAGCTGACTGGGCCGCATTCCAACATGAACGTTGTCCCTGCGACGTTTCCCAAAATCATCACAATTTTACATTTCCACACGTAAAAATAAAAAAATGAATTCCAGCAACATGTGGCTGACGAGTGTGTGTCGTGCGGGGCTGCACGGGATTGGAAAACAAATTCAATTTGGGACATCACGTGCGATAAATAGAGATATTAAAGTGCTCCGCTGCTTTCAGTTTTGGGCTAAAATGCAACAAATTGCTTTTTTTTAATTTAAAAACATTCTTTTATTGAAGACATTGAGCAACAAATTGAACATAAACAGCACCAATTAAAAAAGAAGAATGACATTTTAAAGTGCAGTTTTTTTGCTGATAATTAACACACACAAAAAATCTCAGAGTGGCTTTTGACTCGATCAAATCTCCTAAATTTACCACTTTATATGTTAGGACTGTTAAAAATGACCAGTTGTTTTTTCTTCATCTCTTTCTTCTTTGGGTTGCACGTTTGCATGAAAGGCGCTTTATAAATAAAGTTGAACAGAGTTGAAGTCGGGTTAATAACAGAGGGTTGTAGGGAGCGGACACCCGTAAATAAAAAGCACCACTTAAAAAAAAAGAAAAATGAACGACAGTGACATTATAAAGTGCAGTTTTCTACTGATATTTTCACATAAAATCACCCAAAATGTCGTGTCTTTTTTCGCGATATGTCGCAGCCTTACGTATTGAAATAAAAATAAAAATAAAACATACAATATGTTGTGCAGCCTTAGTGTCGTGTCCAGTGAAATCTGCTCTGGCAACGTGTCGTTTTTTAAATAAATGATGAGTGGAGAGCCTTGGGTTTGTCATGTTGTCTATTAGTGTTCCATTTCCTGTTTTATTTTGAAGTTACCCTGTTCACCCTTGTGTTGTCTTGTTTCACTTCCTGTTGTATATCTTCCCGCCTAAAAAACCAAAACAAAACAAAACTTGCCACCTGTTTGATCACCTGTCACCGCGCCAATGTGCTGCACCTGTGTGTAGCGCAGTCGGTCTGGAGCAGAGGGTTGCTGGTTCAAGTCCATGTCAGAGGTTCAGGTGGGCACTGCCAAGGTGCTGTTGAGCAAGGCTCTAAACCCCCATCTGGTCCCTAGAAAGTCTTAAAATGAAAATGTTCAATTTTTAACATCGGAAAATGTCTCTGGAATCTGTTAGTAGTTGGATTCTTACTGATTGTATGAGGGGGGACAGGTGTCTTTATGCAGCTAACGACCTCAAACAGGTGCATCTAATTTAGGATAATAAATGGGGGGGGGGACATTATGAAGACAGACTAACAGGTCTTTGAGGGACAGAATTGTAGCTCATAGACAGGTGATCAAATGCTTATTTGAAGCTGTATCATACAGATAAGTAGTTAAAAAATCAGACATCGTGATTTCTGGATTCTTCTTTTTAGATTATGTCTCTCACAGTGGACATGTCTCTCACAGTGGACATGTCTCTCACAGTGGACATGTTTCTCACAGTGGACATGTCTCTCACAGTGGACATGTCTCTCACAGTGGACATGTTTCTCACAGTGGACATGTTTCTCCCAGTGGACATGTCTCTCCCAGTGGACATGCACCTACGAGGACATCAGACCCTCCATGATTTCTAAGTGGGAGAACTTGCAAATTAGCAGGGTGTTCAAATACCTATTTTCCTCACTGTGTATTGTGTTTTACGTGGCTGAGTTGTGCGTTTGTGCGTCCATCCTCTGGTGTTCAGCAGCTCGTCGAAACCCTTCCACCGGCCCCGGCTCCAGTTTCTCTCCCCGGGCAACTGGTGAAACTTCATCAATATGTTAATGACTTAATCTTTAAACACTTAAAGAAACCATTAATAAACATTGATTGGAACACTTGCCACCAGTGGCTCACATTAATCCAGAGCTAACAGCCGACGCACAAACAGCCGACGCACAAACAGCCGACGCACAAACTGCAGCGGAGGGCAATTTGTGGAGGATTACCGATGGAAAATGGACACGAGAGACACTGATCACGCTCGTCAGTGGAGACGATGAAACGAGGCCGATTCACAGGGAAATCATATTGTTGAAGGATGCTGTGACACAGACACACACAAACCCTCACCCACACCACAACACACCACACACAACACACAGACACCACCACACACACCACGCTAGCACCAAACACACACACACAACACACCCACAGACTACACACAGACACATGGGGACAGCACGACACAGACAGACACACCCAACACCACCACCCCCATGGCACACACAGATGCGACACAACACACACCACACAAACAGATGCAACACAGATGCAAAACACACTACACACCACACATGCACACACAGACGCACACAACACACACACACAACACACACAGCTCTGCTACACACTACACGAAACAGACTCCTGAACACACACAGCACACACCAACACACACACCACCACACACACATGATTTTACTACACACAGCACACCACAAGACACCTATAACAAACCCACACACACATACATCCACACCAAACCCACACAAAACCACCTACAACACACACACACACCATAAAGCACACACAGACGCACCAGAAACCACACCACACACAGCCACCCACAGTGATACGTACACACACACACACACACAAAACACACACACCACACACCACGGGCGCCACACACACCCACACACTCACACACCACCACACACACACACAGATGACACACACACACAGACGCACACATTTACAAACACACGAGGTTCCACACATATATCTACACCCACAGACACCTACAATCACAAAACAACACACCACGACCCACCCCACCCACACGCACCAGCACCACACACACACCCAGGGACACAAAACACACACACATACACACACACAGACACAGACACAGAAGGACACACCACACACCACAGAACACAGCACGCCAAAGTGAACGGCACACCGACACAGCAACAGACACCCCAGACACAGACACTCACAACACCGACATACACATGACACACACACCCACCACAATACACACCCCTTACACACAAGCATCCACACAAAACAGACCCAGAACACACAGACACCAGCAGGACACACAAACACAACACACACACACACACACGTCTGGGCTTGGCTTCAACTTAAAGAGCAGTTAAACATCTTTTCATCCCTGTGTCACAGAGGCAGAAACAAGAGAAGAAGAACGGCTGAACCATTCGTACATACAGTAGCTACGAAAAGGAATGCCCCCCATGCCCATTGACTGCTGCTGTGTACTCCTAGGGAGGAGGTCGGGGGGGAGGTCAGGGGGTGGGGGGGGGGTGTTAAGTTTGTGTTGAGAGGCGTGGAGTGTTTGTGTCTCGGGAGTACTCCTTAAGGGGACCGATTGTTTTAATCCAAAACCACAATGTTAACCTAACCCTGCAAGCATGACTCGGCAATTTAAAGAACAGACAACATTTCTCTTTTCTGAAAAATCATTTCTTTTGGCATTTCAGGCCTTTATTTCATAGGAGGACTGAGCCTCCGCATGTATTCACATGCTCCACCAGGTGAGCTAGCATCATCATTTCTGAAGCAATCGACAAATTTGTCGCACATAAAAATATTCAAGAAGAGCCATGCTCCAGACCGAGGACAACACCAGGGTCAAATCAAAGTATTTGAAGCCAAATCAAACGAAAGTCTCACGTATTTCTTCTGCTGCCAGTTGCGTCAGTTGTGTGTCAAACTGTTCCAGATGAGACGTTCAGCTTTCAGACTTCTTTCCCAAACCTAATCCGTGGATGTGCACGGATGGAACGGGGAAATGTGACCGCCTAATCGACAGGATTACCTTAAAGAAAAGAGAAAGAAGAAAAAGCCAAAGAGGAGCAACAAAAGGACCCTTAACCCTAGTTGCTGTCTTCCCGTCCCTTTACCGTGCAACTTGTTGTACTCCGAGGTAAAAAAAGACAGAAAATTAACCCTTTTTAGACGTTTTTTTTCCGTTGTTTTTTTCAAATCAAGAGTCCTTTTTTTGTTGCACTTTTTTCCACTGCCACCGGATTCACCATGCACCAACATCTTATTACCACTGGTTTTCCCCCTTTTTGGGGAATTGACAATCAATAAACCTCATTTATATGACATTATACCTCATTTTTGAGTTCAAACTGTTTTGATGAATAGATTTAGTCGGGATACCCTCATGTTGTCCCCATGTTGTCTTCATGTTGTCCTCATGTTGTCCCCATGTTGTCCCTTTCTGATGCCTCTATCCTTGCTCCTCAGGGTGTTTTCCATCATGTGTGGTCTCTCCACTGTTATCGGTTGCCCCTCATGTTGTCCTCCGCATGGTTGTCTCATTTTGTCGCTCCTCATGCTTGTCGAAAAAAACCAATGTCTCCTCAGCCGATGTTTCTCCTCATGTTGTCCCCATGTGTGGGCCCCCATCTGTTGTCCGTTCAGTTGTCGCTCCTACCTGTTTGTCCTATGCATAAATGTGTGTCCTCCATGTTGTCCCCCAATGTTGTCGGCTCTTGGCCCCACCATGTTGTCCCGCGATCGATTGTCCTCATGTTTGCTCACCCAATGTTTCCTACCCCCATGGTTGCCTCCCACATTGTGGTGTGTCCTCCCCATGTTTCTCATCGTTGTCCACTGTATTCGTTCGGCTCCTGCTTCAACTCGCTTGCCCACTCATGTTGTCCCATCATGTTGTCTCAGGTTGCCTCTCTCATGTATGTGCCTCTGTCGCTCAGTTTTGCCCTCCTACATTGTGGCCCCTGTTGCCCGCAATGTATGTCCTCTCCCTGTTTGTCTCTGCTCCTCATAGTGTTGTCCCTCAATGTTGCCCTCAATGTTGTCCCTCTTCATTCCAGTTGTTGCCTCCCCTACTATGTTGTCCTCATTTGTCCTCGTCATTCGTCGTTCGTACCGTCGTGCTCCCACATGTTGCCCCACCTGTTGTCTCCCATGCATTGTCCTCATGCCTTGTCCACTCGGTGCCCAGGTACTCCCTCTTGCTCGTCCCCTCATCGCATGTTGCTCCTCACACTGTTTGTGTCCTCATGTTGCTCCATCTATTGCCGCTCGATCCTTCATGTCTTGCTCCTCCTAGTTGTTCTCTCACTCTGTTGCCCTCCTCATGGTTGCCCTCCCACGTTGTTGCCTCGAGTAGACTAGTTGGTCCTCGTACTGTTTCTCCCCTAAAATGTTGCATTCTCTGCTCATGTGTGCCTCATCATTTTCTCGCCTATCGTGCCCTCATGGGGTCCTCCATGTTGTCCATCCGCTTCGTATGTTCTCCCCATGTTTGGTGCCCCCCATGTTGTCCCCAGATGTGTCTGTCCCCATGTTGTCCTCATGTTGTCGCTGCTCCACCTCGTGTGTCTCCCACCAGTGGTTTCCTCGCCATGTCTGGCCATGTTGCCTCATGGTTGGTTCCCAGTGTCTGCCTCAGCATGGTTGTCCTCGGAAATTTATGTTCGCTCACTCCGTTATGCCTGTGTCCCGGGGGAGAGATGTTGCCCTTCCTCATGTTGTCGCTCATGTGTTCCTCACTCTATGTTGCCCTCATGTTGCCCCTCATGTTGCTGAACGATACAAGTGATCAACTACTTGCAAAAACTAATGTGTGTCTTCTCTCTGTTGTCAACAATGCATGTTGTCTCCCTGGGCCGCTCAAAAAGAAAAACAATGTGTGTCCACTCATTTGTTGGTCCCGGCGTATGTATCATCAGACCCATTAGGTTGTCACCGAACGAGAAAGAGTCCCTTACATGTTTGTCGCCACGAAGAAATGGAGTAAAACACCCAATATTCGAATTGCCACCCGATAATTGTACATCCCAAATAAAAAATGCTCCTATACATAGATATATTACCATAATACCACAAATATATAGAATCCACCCATAGATTACTAAACAAAAAAACTCATAAAAATAGACCTAGATACACTCAATAAAGTAAAAGTAGAGGGGTAGCAAACAAATAAAATAAATAAAAATAAAATGAATAAAAATAAAAAAAGACTCGGCTGGTTGTTGGCCTCAGTTTCCCATGTGGTCCGCAATGGTGCCCCTCATGTTGTCGATACATGGGCCTCATTGGGGGCCGCTATGGTGGGGGGGGGGGGGCCGCTCAGGTTGTGAAAACAAGTGACAAACATTGAAAAAACAATGGTTTCAATTATTTTTCGCACAAGTGTTTTACATTTTGACCGTAAGACAGAGAGGGAGAAGGGAAGAAGAGAGATTTCTGGATTTTTTTCACTTAAAAATGTGTATAAAACCACCCAAATTCAATGAAGAAAACAAAAAAAAAAAACTATAAAATAAATAATAATAAGTAAATAAATAATAACAATAAAAAAAACAATAAAAAAATAAGATAATAAAAAAAAATAAAAATAATAAAAAATAAAATAAATAAAAAATAAAAATAGAATAAAAAAAAAAAAGTACGTTCTCCCAGCTAAGAATCATGATTTCAATCTCCGTGCAAAAAAATAAGACAATTTTTGTTGAACCCGTGCATCCAGCATGACCCTTGATTTTGGTGCCACGGAGTCAGAGGAGACCACACAGCGGAAGAACGGGCAGCCGGCCAAGAGATTTAGGCCGAGGAACAAACCCAAAAGCCTTTTTTTTGGTGGTGTGGGGGGGGGGGGTTGCAGAAAACAAGGCGTTGAAGCTTATTTCGCAGACACTCGGTGGGATTTGATCCCCGAAAAAAGCTCTTTGTGCTCGTCGGAGTGAACGAAGCCTCCGTAACCAAATAAGATTAAGATCCCAATCTGAGCCAATCAGGTGACTAATGAGGATCCCGCTCCTCCAATGCCGTGATCAGCAACAGGACATTTTTTATAATAAAAGAGAGGAGTGATCTTGATTATCTCATTTTTTTGTTTTTTTTTTTTCTTAAGGATCACAATATCTTCGATTTATCGACATTTTGCACAGTTTACGTTTGAGGTCGGCCCTTCAATTGGGTTTTAATGGCTTTCCATTTAGGGAAAAAAAGCTCCGTAATTGCAGAGTATTTAGCGCAATTATTATATTTACTCACATCCAGATTGTCCTTAAAGGGTTTTTTTTTCTTTCCCTGCTCCAATAAATATCTCGGGGGGATAACACCTCTCGTACAAAGCTGAAATCTCCCAGAAGCCCCCCCCAGAAGTGGATTTAAAGCCCTCGTTGTGTCGCCAAAGTACATTTTTTCCTGTTTGCTTTAGATAACAAAGCTTGGGATGACCCGTAGCGGTGCTAGGGAGCATTACAATTAATCCCAGTTTAATAAGTCTGTCGTTAAGCTGGGACTCTTTAACCTGAATCAAAGAAAGAATGAAAGGGGGGGGGGGGAAAGGAAGAGAAGCAAAGTGTGACTGCGTAGAGTAAAGAATATATTAAACCTGGATACACAGGGTCACTTTTCATTGTTGTTATCCCATCCCTTTTAATACCTTAATCCAATACTTGCTATCCAATTGTCTTTTTCGGGCTCCCCGCCATAACTCTCCTCGTCCGGTCCACCCTTCTCTCGCAAAAAACCAGAGCCATGCGACCCCATTCGTAGTCCGCGCCCGACTAACTACGGATTCTGGGATGAATCTGAGAAGAAGAAGAAGAAGACGCAATCCGAAGAAGCAAGAAAAAGGTAAAATGTTGGCCGCTCAAGACGATATATATTTCAAAGTGTAAGGGCTCGCTCCGAGACGAGTCGTGGCCTCGCGTGTGAAATGACATGACGACGCAGAGGGTAATCAGTATCTGCGGGTGCAGTTCGCCCGCGAGGGGAATATCGGGGAACAGCAAGGGATTGATTTAATTACTTGGAGTAGGCGGTGCTTTGGAGTCGCACTTGTTATGAGCGGTGAACAGGCCGGCAGTGTCCTTGTGCTGTTGTTGTTGCGAGGGGGGTTTAGAAGGGCAGGAAGGAGCAAAGGTGTGGGTGAACTGGGGGGGGGGTTGTGGGGGTGTGGATGGGGTTGCAGATGGTGGGGGGGGTACGGAGGTAGTCCAGCTTCTTAAGTCACCAAAACTAATCCCGGTGTTAAAGCTCTCCTGATTGACAAGACCTGCATTGATTGCAAAAAAAAAAAAAAATGGACAAAGTGGCTTCTGTGTTCGACGTCACCTGTCGCTAGTGTTGAAAACACTGGGTGATGAACACGGCAATCTTTCTTTTCAAAGGCGTTAAAAAAGGGGAATTTATGCTCTTCAGGGATGTGTTTAGAGCCGGGGGTTTTGGGGGGTGATGGTGGGAGAAACTGGACAAAATCTCTCGTTCTGTTTGATTGAAACAAAAATGAACAACTTAGATGCATTAAACAAAAAAGCACAAATGTTTCTTAAGTGACCGATCTGGCCCTGTTGGGAACTGTAAAACGCAATCTTTCTCTTATCGGAGTTGTTAAAAAAAGGGGACTTTAAAGCCTCTTCAGTGTTGTTTTTGAAGCTGGCGGGTGGGGGGGGGGGCGGGGGAGGTGTTTGAAATGACAGAAAATGCTCATCGATCGAACGACGCGTCTTCGATTGAGCGACAAAATGCAGCTTGGGATGCTTGAAAAAAGTATTTGGCCTCGAGGTTCTGTCCTTCAGTAAGAAAACACCGTGACCACGCCATCTTTTCTTATTCCAAGACGCAAAAAAAAAAAAAAGGGAATTTATGCCGCTTCATGGGATTGTGTTTTTCGAGCCTGGGGTTGGTGGGGGGGGGGAAGGCGTGTGGATGAAACGACAGAAATGCTCTCGTTCTTTTGATTGAGAGACAAAAATGCAACTTAGATGCTTTAAAAAAGCAAAATATGTGTCATTCTTAAGAGCGATCTGGCTCTGTCTGAGAGATAAACTGTGACACGCAACTTTCTCTTATTATTCCCGAGTTGTTAAAAAAAGGGATTAAGCTCTCATGCCGGGATGTGTTTGGGTAGGGGTGGGGGGGTGGGGGTGTGG
>NC_045737.1:38604767-38615297 GCF_008692095.1 Etheostoma spectabile | reverse complement strand
CTCTCAATGGTCGTCATATGATGTGTCATGTGTGTCCTATGCTTGTCCTTCTATGTTGTTCACCGGTGTCTTCATGTTGTCAATGTTGTACACACATTCGTTCTAATGTTGTCCCCACTGATTGCCCCATGTTGTCCTATGGTGTCTCATGTTGTACCAGGTTGTCCCCAATGTGCCTCATGTGTCCTTGTTGTCATCATGTTGCCACACCTGTTGCATCCATGTGGTCCCATGTTGTACCCCATGGTTGTCGCATGTGGTCACCATGTTTCCCCCAGGTTGTCATATGTCTGTCCTAAACTGTTGTCCTAATGTTGCATCAGGTTCCATGTTGTCCTAATGTGCACATGTGTCTCATGTTCATCATTGTCCCATGTGCCATTGTGTCATCATATGTGTAATCGGTTGTACACCATGTTGCCACCATGTTGTCACCATGTTGTCTCAGTTGTCCCTTGTTCCCCATGTTGCACTCCATGGACTTTACATGTCTACCCATGTTGACCTCCATGTTGGCTATCAGTTGGCCTGTTGTCCTAATGTTGCCTCATGTGTCTCACGGTGTTCCATGTTGTCCCTCATGTTCGACCGCAGGTGGTCTCAGGTTGTCTCCATGGTGCCCCAGTTTGCCCACTTTTGTTGTCTCCAGTAGTCACAAGTTGTCATAATGTTGTCCCCATGTTTATCCATGGTTGGCCCCATGTTGTCGCAGTGCAGCATGCTCTAATGTGACCTCATGGTACTCCAGGTTTCTCTCATGTTGTCCTCATGTTGGCATCATGTTGACAACAAATGGTGGAATCATGCGTGCTCCCATCAGTGGGTCCATAATGTTTACAATGTTGAACTCATGTGTTCCTCAGTTTGTCTCATCGTGTCCCCAGCTTGCCACATGTTGTCCCCATGGGTCCACTGTGCATCATGTTGTACCACTGTCTACCCCAGCATTTCGCCACCACAGGTGGCGCCTCATGTGTCTCGTGCCTCATGTTGTGCCCAGTGTTGTCCTTCATGGTCTCATGTGCCTCTGTTGTAGAAATGTTGCTAGTTGTCATCGTGCACCATGTTGTCCGCATTTGTCCCGATGTTGTCCCATATTTACCGCAGGGTCCAGTGCCCTTATGTTGTAAAATGTTGTCCTCATGTTGCCCTAATGTTCATCATTTGCACATTGCCTCATCCTGTTGTGAACACAAGTGACACATTGAAAAAACAATGTTTCAAATTTTTCCACAAGTGTTTTACATTTTGAAGGTAAGACAAGACGGGGTAAAGAAGGAGAGTTCTATTTTTTCATAAAAATGGAGTAAAACACCCAAAAATTCAATGAACAGTAAAGGGGGGGGTGTTGAACCTGACCCTACAGGCTCTCGATCGACCGATCGCGCTCTTCGATTGAGGGACGGAAATGCAACTTAAATAATTAAAATGTTCATTATTAAAGAGTTTTCTGGCCTCGGGATTCTGTCTTGAGAGAAGAAACTGTAACACACGATCTTTGGTTTTTATCCCGCACGTGACGCGGGTCATTTACCGGGTTTTCGTGGATGTTTTTTTGTTGTTTTGTCGCGTCGAAATGCTTTTTGATCGACTGGGCTTGTTGAGATTTCTTCGAGCCGATGCTTCGATGCTTAAAACATTCCCCTCAGCGAGTTATTTAGGTTCCTAACCCTCCTGGTGTCCTCGGGTCAAATCTGACCCCTTTGAAAAATATCTATGTCTGAAATATGAGATTCTTTTTAATCAAATTACCACAAAAAAATGGATTGGATCCCTTCCAACGCTCTTTGCAAATATTTCACATCACTTTCATTCCTCTGATCTTAACTATTAGTCAAATTAATTCATGATTTCTGCTTTTTTAACTCAAATGTTAGGTATAATTCTCTATAAATGAGGGTTATTAACCATGAATTCCAAAAAGTAGTAAAACTAGTAAGGTGGTGTTGGTGAAAAATTTAAAAAAAAAGTGTGAAAAAGGGACAAAAATGTCAAATTTGTTGTCAGTTTTTGACCCGGGAGGACAAAAATAATTCATAATTTCTGCTTTTTTAACTCAAATATTAGGCGTAATTCTATAAAAATGAGGGTTATTGACCAAGAATTCCAAAAAGTAGTAAAACTAGTAAGGTGGTGTTGGTGAAAAATAAAAAAAGTCTAAAAAAAGGGACAAAAATGGGACAAAAATATCAATTTTTTGTCTGTTTTTGCCCCGCGAGGACAACACGAGGGTTGAATCTGTCTTTGAAGAAGATAGAAATTGTTACCACGGTTCCACTTGTTCCACTTTCAGGTTGTCGGTCTGCACACGAGAGATTACTGACTTTCAACACGATAGGCAAGCACGGCGCAGTCAACAAAACCGCAAATTAATTACCGACGTGCGTGCATACGTCCGTTACTCGAGGACTATTACGAGCAGATCTCATCTCTCTTTCTGCTCCCCCACGGCGGCGATTGTCTTTCTCCCAACACGGTGACACGTTCAAGGGTCTTTAGAGGAAAACAAAGCACTTGAGATATGTTGAAGGGGGTAGTTGGGGGGGGGTGGTGGATGTGAGACTCCAAAGCAGAGCTCACCTGATAGATCCCTGAGAGGTGTTTTCATCAGAAAAGGGCCCCTTTTCTTCCACATGGACGCCGAGGACAATGAGCCCGGCCGAGTGGGTCCCAGTGCCTTGTGCTCAACGGGCACCGGTGACAACGAAGCCCTTAATCATCTCATGACAAAAGCCAAAAGGCATCATCCTATTAAGCAGTGTGCCTCGCCGCTAATACGAGCCACGGCCCGGGAGCCTTTCACGGGGCGCCGTGCCATTAAAGTGCTCCTGCAGCAGCCAGCGGGAGCCCCCCCCCCCGGGGCCCCATTCACCTTTCATCTGGTGAGCCCGTTGTTCGGGCCGCTATAGCGGAGGCCGGCTCAAGATGTTAGTGATCTCATTACAGCGGTTTTGTGAGAAGCAGCCTCCAAAATTTGAGCATCTAATCTAGCATTCGTCTTTCTCTTCCCTCTCCTATTTCAATTTCTCCCTGCGATTCTTCCTTCCTTACGGGCGTCAAAGGCTTCGTCCTTCCGTGGCCATAAATTGATTATTACTTCAGGTTTTTTGGGGGTTTTTTTTGTGCAAATATGCCATTTTGTTTTCTCAGAAGTTTCTTCGCACACTCCCCCTTTCTTATCTTTTCTCTTCGGTGGAGGGGAGAGTGGGGGGGGGGGAGGGGGGTTACTCTGAATGGGCGGCCAGGTTGAAAAGCGAAGAGGCCCCCGGCGTCCCCCGAAAAAAAACGTTCAGATTTCTCATTTAGTTGTCTTTATGCTGCGAGCGCCATGTGGTCCTTGAAGGTGTTGAAAACATGGGAGGCACCGGAGGGATCAGAGCAATCTCATTAGCATTCGCTCAGAATTGGGGGGTTGGGGGTGGGGTGGGTGGGTGTGTGTGTGTGTGGGGGGGGGGGGGGGGGTGTATGGCCATGCCGAGTCTTGTGTCGGGGCCCGAGACGGCCGCCCTGCGCAGTCCGTGCCCTCCGCCCCTTTGTGCCTTTGTGTTCTTCAAGTTTTTTTTTTTTTTTTTTTTTGTCGGGGGCTGTTTCTAGGTGGGACGTTGCCAAGAGGATCATGGGAAAAGACAATATCATGGCGGTCCCGGTACTTCGACGGCAGCTGGACAAGCTCACGTCAAAGGAAAAGTGAAATTACACAACGGAGCGCAATGAAGTCGAGGCGTTTGCGCAAAAAAAACAAAAAACTTTCCCAATACATGTGACAAAAACCGGTGCCGACGAATTAGAGTTCGGCTCCCCGACTTGTATGTCTTTTCCACCTGGGCCAACCAGGTGCTGGTTCTGGTTCTGGTTCCAGTTCGGTGCTGGTTCTACTCCAGTTCTCTAAGACCAGCGGATCTTCCCAGCCCTGAGAGCCAGACAGACCGGTGGTTTCCACCCAGACCACGTGGTTCTGGTTTCCTCCCAGACACGGTGGTTCTGTTCCCTCCCCAGACCACGGTGGTTCTGGTTCCTCCCCGACCACGGTGGTTCTGGTTCCGCCCCAGACCACGGTGGTTCTGGTTTCCTCCCCAGACCACGGTGGTTCCTGGTTACCCTCCCCAGACCACGGTGGTTCTGGTTTCCTCCCCAGAACACGGGGTTTGTTTCCCATCCTGTCAAAGCTAACATCAATAGTCTCTATGATTAACAGCTGGACGCGGGTTTTCAAAAAGCCGCCAGAAGTTTTTGTTTTCCAACATCATGAGCAAAGAAACCGGTTTTGATATTTGGCACCGACCTCCAAAACCAGCACCAGAACTGCCTTGGTGGAGAAGACATACATGACCCGACCGGGTTTAAAAAAGAGTGTCATCGTCTCATGCATGCGAGTCGAGTCTACTCACTGTAATAAGCAATGCCAAGAAATAAGAGTAGCCAAGGCGTTGTATTCAGCTCGTGGAGCTAAATCCGGCGGATAATGAGGAAATTAGTTTTGGTCTCAATCTGGGGCTGTGTAATCTAATTGCATGCCGACGAATTGAAGAGTTGCAGTCACTGGAACTATGTCAATTTCAATTTCAATTTTATTTAAGTATCAATTCATTAACGAGAGTTAATCTCGGACACTTGTACAGATAGGAAGGTCTAGACCACGCTCTGATATTACAATCGGACCCAACAGGTTAGTATTTCCTCCAGCAGACGAAGACAGGGCGACAGTGGCGAGGAAAACTTCCTTTAGGAAGAGACCTGGGACAGACCCAGACCCAGACCCAGACCAAGAATCCAGACCTAGGCCCAGACCCAACCCAGTGCCTTGTTAGCGGTGTCTGTACGACCGGTTGGGGTCTAGAATGAAGGTGCAATAACAGGTCACAAAAAATATGTCATTTGTAGCAGTTCTTTGTAGTAGTTCATGGCGTAGCGGGCACTGGGGCTCATACAAGGCTGTTAGCAGGACTAGCAGGACGTAGCAACATAGCAGGACGTAGCAGAGCGTAGCAGGACGTAGCAGGAAAGCATAGCGTAGCAGTGGCGTCAGCAGGACGTAGCAGGACGTGCAGGACGCAGCCAGGACATAGCAAGACGTAGCAGGGTCGTGAGCAGGGAAGCTAGGGCAGTAAGAGGCGTAGCAGACGTAGCCGATTGGCGGTAGTCAGTCCGTAGCAGGACCGTAGCAAGACTAGCAGTACGGTTGCAGGATCATCGCAAGGTAGCAGTGACTTATCAGGCCGAGTCAGGACTAGCAAGACGTAGCGAGGGCGTGGAAGGTCGTAGCAGGAGTAGCAAGACGTAGCAGAGGTAAGCAGGACGTAGGGCAGAGGACGTAGCAAGACTTAGTCAGACTAGCAGGACGATAGCCGGGCACCTAGCACTGGTAGTCAGTCCAGCACGGACGTAGCCATAGGGCAGCTAGGCCAGTTAGCAGGACGTAGCAGGGTAAGCGGATTTGCAGGGCATAGCAGTAGCTAGAGGAGTAGCTGCGTGCCGGACTAGCCGACGTAGCCGGCAGTGCAGGGCAGTAGCAGATGTAGCAGAGACGTACAACATGGGGGGGGATGAGAACGTACGGGCCGTAGCAGGATCGACGTGGATAGCAGGATAGAAGACGTACAGGACGTGAGTGCAGGCGTAACGGCTAAGACTTGCGAGCGTAGCGGGTAGAGACGCTAGCAGGACTCAGGGTACAGTCAGGACATACAGGCACAGTGACCAGCAGGTAACGTAGCAGGTACTAGCATAGAGTGTGTAGGGGAATACCATGGCGACAGACTGCAAACATGATTTTGGAGCTCAGGATCAAGGAAAACTTATACTAAACTTAAGTTGAATATGAAACCGCCAACATTTTGGGGAAACTGACCACGACGTGTTTTGGGTCCACGTGGTTTCTCGGTGGGACAGAAAATAACTGACTTAGGCTCCACAGACGCTTATCACGGCGGACATTAACTTGGCAACACTTCTACGATACTTCGGTTTTAACTCTTTGGTATTCTACTGTGTTCACTGGATCAACATGGAGGAGAGTGCAGATTTGAGTCACTGTGCGACAAATATTAGCAACCGGGTGCTAACGAGAGAACTTACTGTATGTCCACCACACAGGATAAAAATGGACCGACGTTAACTCAAGTTAATTCACTGCTGGCTACCAAGTTAGCCCAAACCAAACAAAGGCTGTCAGTTGAATGGGTGTTTTGAGCTACGTTAGACACCAAAACTGTGTTATGATAGCTGCAACGTTTTTGAAATGCACTGCTAGCGTTAGTACAAGCTAGCAATCAAACACAGGACCCATCCTATCCCTGTACACTCTTGAATAAATGGCAAAAGCCTAACATTTACAAATAGTTAAAAATATAATAAAAGTGCACGCCGTAGTATCTCCGGGTCCACGCCCCCGTGCCTCACCCCCGACAACCATCGGAAGTCCCACATAAGTCGCACCCAAAGCAAAAGACCTGGTATCAGTACTGTGGTTTTTCTTACGTTGGCTCACCAACTTTGACTTGGACTTGTGTGACGGTCCCTCCCCAAATGTGATCGAGTGCAGATTTGAGTCGCACATGCTCAGATTAAACAATTTGACGCCAACTGTCATACTGAAATTTGTGAAATATAAACTTTTTCATACATCGACATAACTGAAGATGAGAATCATTTCAAAAACGTTGTAGCGTATCTATGGTTGTTTGCCAACTGTTAGCTACAAACGCCATTAAACTGACTGTCTTTTGTTAGTTTGATTGCTAGTTGTAGCTCAAGTTAGCAGTATTTCAAAATGTACAATCTATGTGTTTTCATAATTGCTAACATTAGCTCAAACACCCTTCAACTGACAGCCTTTTGTTATGTTGATTCCGCTAGCTGTAGAGAAGCTAGCGTCATTCAAAAACCAATTTAGTCTTTTCTACGATTGTTTGCTAACATTAGCTCAAAACACCATCAACTGACAGCCTTTGTTGTGTTTGATGCTACTTTAGCTAAGTACAGTGAACCAATTGGTTAAGTAGTCTCAATTTTACTGGTGTTGACATAGCAGGTCTCTCGTTAGCATCTTGTTGATTTCTTCTTGACGCATGGCCGCCACTCACATCTGCACTCTCCTCACATCAGGGGAGTGAGACAGATATGCTTTCTCTTTAATATGTGCCCGTTGAGCCGTTTATAGGAACTTTCTTTGCACTCCCCATAAAAAGGCTTCGCCGCGCCCAGATTAAGGATCGGGCCTCGGAGCCCGAGGGACAGTAGATTTAGCAACTCCCCAAAAAACACTTGAAAAATTTTTTTTTGTCAATTAGCGCGGCGCTGCATTCTGTTCATTACCGAGTTACGGAGCAACCAGCCATAAGACGCCGTTTCATGCACCTCCGAGCACCAAGACTCGAGTTTGTTTAGCATTTACGGAGTCAGTTAACTTAACTTAATATTCTTAAATTACAATTGCAAATAAAGGCCCCCTGCCGCCGTGTGGTTGTGCATGGCCTCAAAAAAAAAGAAAAAAAGAGCAACAGTTTTTAATGTTACGCTTCACATCGTACCAAACTAATCTTCCCTCGACAGAAATGAAATGGATGAATGTAATAAAGGGGGGGGGGGGGGGGGGATTTCTCTCTCTGGCTCTTACGTTAATGGAGGCAGCTCGGTACACCACAGCCCGTGTTTGGACCAGATGTGCAGAACACCAAACAATGGGCTGAAATAGGAAAAGGAGCAGGGGGGCGGGGGTGGGGGGGGGGGGCAGGGGGGTGGGAATAAATTAATTGATAAGTTCTCGTCTTGATGGATATCTAGGCTCAATTCTTTCCCCCCTATGTGCTGGGGTGAGTGTCCATGCGTTTTTTTTTTTAAATTTTTAAACGTTTTTTTCTTGCTTCGCCCACCACCACCCCCCCATACCCCCCCTCCGCTCTTTGCTTCCGCGGTTAACGGGCCAAACAGAGGGAGAAGGAGTTCGATGCAAAAACGAGGAGTAAGCCTTCGTGTATCTCGGTCCTTCGAGGCGCGGCACAACCTCTGGCTCTGATATCCCGAGGATTTAAGCAAACTTTCATTTATTGGCCCACGGCCCTCGTCCTCAATCCCGGCTCCATGAGCTCAGAACCCAACACCACCACCCCCCCCCCAATGAGCCCTGTCCCAGTGTGAGCCCATTTGCATGGAGAGAACACTGCATGTGTGCGGGGCAGGGGCCAGTCAGCGGTGGGCAGGACGTAGTCTGAAGACGTCGTTGCTCAGCGCGCATGGCTTTAGAAGATGTGGCTTGGGGGGGTGAGGAGCACCTGACACGCGAAAAAACGCAGATGTAGCACAATCTGGACAGCCGGCCCCCCCAGTTGTCATCAAATGAGCAAACCAGGGGAGGAGGAAACACCGAAGTGACACACGGCGCTCCACTGGTAGGAAGCCAATCAGATATCAGCTATAGCAATAGCCCAGTTACTGTATCATAAAAAGACTTACCTATGGGATGGATGGATAGATGGCAGATAGATAGAAAGAGTAGATAGATAGATGGATGGAGGATAGATGGAAGATGGATAGATGGATAGATAGTAGATAGATGAGATGGATGATAGAAGAGTGATAGATGGATGGAGGTATGGATGGATAGATAGATAGATACGGATAGATCGAGGACCGATAGATAGATAGATTAGAGAGAAGCTAGCTAGATCGATAGAGAGCTGGATGGATAGATACTTTCATTGCGTTTACCCTATATACACAACACACATAATCCACATCTATAAACACATATACACACATATATTACCTTATATAAATATTACACTTAATACACTAACACATATAAATATACACCTATACACACACATTATATTACACTTATATACACTGTATCTACACCTATAAATAAGACCCATATACCACACATATATTACACTTATTAACATATATTACACTATATTCCACATAACCATTATAAATATACACATATACACACCAATATTCATTCGTCGTCACATATATCCACTTTCACAACATTACACACATATATCCTTTATACACACAACATACGACTAAAAATAAAAAATAACTTTTGGACACTATGCTGCCCCCGTTCGTTGTTTTGTTGTATGGACGGACACATAGGACAGATTTTCTTATTTAACCTCAGAGTAACTGCAATGTGCTTCTGTTTAACACCGGCACGAAAATGCCCTGTGTGTGTGTGTGGGGGTGTCTGTTGTGGTGTGTGTGTGTGGTGGCTGTGTGTTTGTGTGTGTGGTGTGATGTGTGTGTGTGTGTGTGGGTGTGTGTGAATGGCCTGTGGACATGTGTGACGTGTTCATGTGGACGGTTTTTGCGTTTTAGGAAGAACTGATTCAGTAAGTTGTCGTTACTTTTCAATTTCTACAGCATGAAAAGGATCATATTTGACACCAATTTGACTTTTGATCAAACAGCCACTAGGAGTAAAGGGCATTATAACAAAAATGGCCTCTCATGGATGTGACTATTGGCTGTTGTACTATTGTAAAAAACGTGAATAAATGAGGTCACAAAAGCAGCATTTAACATCCAACTCATTCAGAAACAATACCTCATAACCCTTGTACAAAAATTCATGCCTGAGTGTGTAACAAACAAGCAGCAGTTGCTCAATAGTTCAGGGTGTAACTTTATTACAATCACACATTTCCCATGATGACCAAAATGTAGGGATTACTTCTTGCAAAAGTTTCTATGATTCAGAAATGTGTTGTTATCTCAAACAAACCTTTCCAAATTAGTAACTTCGATGGTTCCAAACAACGCTCCTCACACAGTTATAATAATTTAAACGTTCACTGCTTTCATTGAGTTTGTGTGTTTTTTGGGATTTTAGGCAAACAGAATTTGGGGAAAAAAAAAAAAACTTGTAAAAGAACTTTTACAAAAAAGTGTCCCCAATAAAAGAGCGAGAACAACGTCAATTAAACGTGCCAAAGTAAATAAAAAAGGCTTGAAACATTTTGGGGGAAAACCCACGAGATGAGTCCGACACTGGGCCGAAAACCCTTGTGCGGGAGGAGGTTTTTTTGTCTCGAAATGCGCTTAAAAGGGACACCTAGTAGGGCTAGCAGCGCTGCAACACGCATCTTCATGTTTAGCTCTTCAGACATTTTGTCGAATGTGCGATTGGGACAAAGCATATCCAATGGCAAAATGGGGGGGGCGGGACGGGGGGGGGGGACGGGACCACCCAGGACGCTCCGATTTACGATATCATCACGATACTTATGCCACGGTACGATTGCGATTTGTAAAAATAGTGTCGGACCCGGGCTGGCGTAAAACCACAACAAAAACGCAGACTTAGACTTAGAAAATGCCACAGCGAGTTTTTTGGTGACAGTCCCCCGAGAGACACGGGAGGATGCTGTTGAGACGGCAGGGGGGGGGGGGGAGAAGGGTAATCCGGACGTTGGGGAAGTGGGCGGTTGAGATCCGAAGGTGAGCTGGAATGAGGATCCCGTTGGAGGGGGAAGTAGGCCTGGGGGAGTAGAGGCAGAGATGAGTTAAACAACACCCGAGGTG
>NC_045737.1:38604272-38604742 GCF_008692095.1 Etheostoma spectabile | reverse complement strand
TTTCCTCCCCAGACCACGGTGGTTCTGGTTTCCCATCCATGTCCAAAGCTAACATCAATAGCTCTCTATGATTAACAGCTGACCGGGGTTTTCAAAATTGCCGCCAGAAGTTTTTGTTTTCCAACATCATGAGCAAAGAACCGGTTTGATATTTGGCACCGACTCCAAACCAGCACCAGAACTGCCTTGGTGGAGAAGACATACATGACCCGACCGGGTTCGTAAAAAGAGTGTCATCGTCTGCATGCATGCGAGTCGAGTCATACTCACTGTAGATAAGCAATGCCAAAGAAATAAGAGTAGCCAAGGCGTTGTATTAGCTCGGGGAGCTAATGGCGGCTAATGGAGGAAATAGTTTTGTGTCTCAATCTGGGGCTGTGTACACTCTAAATTGCATGCCGACGAATTGAAGAGTTGCTCACTGGACTTAATTTCAATTTCAATTTCAATTTTATTTATAGTATCAATTC
>NC_045737.1:38604175-38604262 GCF_008692095.1 Etheostoma spectabile | reverse complement strand
TTATCTCGAGACACTTTACAGATAGAGAAGGTCTAGACCACGCTCTATGATTTACAAGGACCCAACAGGTCTAGTAGTTTCCTCCAG
>NC_045737.1:38604027-38604165 GCF_008692095.1 Etheostoma spectabile | reverse complement strand
AGGGCGACAGTGGCGAGGAAAAACTTCCTTTTAGGAAGAGACCTGGGACAGACCCAGACCCAGACCCAGACCAAGATCCAGACCTAGGCCCAGACCCAGACCCAGGCTCTTGGTAGGCGGTGTCTGACGACCGGTTGG
>NC_045737.1:38603032-38604002 GCF_008692095.1 Etheostoma spectabile | reverse complement strand
TGCTACTCCTGCTGACGTCCTCTACGTCCCTAGAACATACGCTCTGCTAACGTCTTTCAGGCGTCCTGCTACGTCCTGCGAACCTCGGCTGACGTCCTGCTTGTTCAATATAACGGTCTTGCGATTGGTCCTGCTAAACGTTCCTGCTACCATTGCTAACGCTCCTTCTACGCACTGGACTACGTCCTGCTACGTCCTCGCTACGCTTCTGCTACAATCCGCTACCCCATGCTATGGCCTGCTAACGCTGCCTGCTATGCCCTGCTACTTCCTGCTACGCACTGCTACGTTCCTGGCTACGCTCTGCTGCCACGTCCTGGCGTATGGCCTCTACGCCCTGCTCTACGTCCTGGCTACGCGCCGCTATGGTCTTGCTTCCGTCCTGACTATCGTTCTTGCTACCGTCATGTCTCCCCGCTTAACGTTCCTGGGCTGACACTCTGCTACGTACTTGCTCCCACGTCCTGGCCCTACGAAGCCTGGCCACGCCCTGAGCGCTTACGCTTGCTACGTCCTGCTACGTCCTGCACGCCTGCTACGTCTTGCTATGTCCTGCACCGTCCTGCTACTCGTGCTACGCCTGCTACGTCCCTGCGATATCGCCCTGCTACGTCCTAGCTACGCTCTGCCTACGCCCTGTCTACGTCCTGTCTACGCCTGCTAAGCTATCTTGGCTTATGTCCTCTGTCTGCGTCCTTCTAACGTCCTGCGACGGTCCTCTGCTACCCCCTGCTCCTCCTCTGCTTATGTCCTGCTAACTCCTGACTACTCTCTGCTACGTCCTGCTATGTCCTGCTACGTCCTGCTACGTCTGCTACCCGCCTTGGTAATTGCCATCAGTGGCTCCTGCTACTCCATGAACTACTACATAATAACCTGTTACGTAGCAGGGCGTAGCAGGACATAGCAGGACGTAGCAGGACGTAGCAGGACGTAGCAGAGCGTGTAGCGGGACCATGGCGACAGCTGC
>NC_045737.1:38602681-38603022 GCF_008692095.1 Etheostoma spectabile | reverse complement strand
TGATTTTGGAGCCTCCCTGATTCAAGGAAACACTTATACTTAAACTTAATGTTTGTAATGAAACGCCAATCATTTGGGGAACTGGACCACTGACTGTGTTTTGGTCCACGTGGTTTTCTGTGGGGCAGAAAATAACTGACGTAGGCTCCACAGACCTTTCTCACGGCGGACATTTTAACTTGTCAAACACTTCTACTATACTTCTGTTTTTACATCTTTGGTATTCTACTGGTGTCACTGTCCAATGGGAGGAGAGTGCAGATTTGAGTCACTGTGCGACAAATAATTAGCATACAGGGTGCTAACGAGAGACTTCTGTAATGTCAACACAGTAAAAATGG
>NC_045737.1:38601818-38602671 GCF_008692095.1 Etheostoma spectabile | reverse complement strand
CCAAGTTAATTCACTGCTGGCTACAAGTTAGCATCAAACACAACAAAGGCTGTCAGTTGAATGGGGTTTTGAGCTAACGTTAGCAACCAAACTGTGTTAGATAGCTGCAACGTTTTTGAAATGACTGCTAGCTTAGCTACAAGCTAGCAATCAAACACACCCATTCTATCCACTGTCACTATGAAATAAATGGAAAAGCCTAAACAATTTAACAAATAGTTAAAAATATATAAAAGTGCAAGCCGTTATGATGGGGTCCAAGCCCCCTGTGCCTCCCCTCCGACAACCATCGGAGTCCACATAAGTCGAACCCAAAGCACAAAGACCTGGTCTGCAGTATGTGGTTTTTCTTACGTTGGCTCAACAGACCTTTTGACTTGACTTGTGTGACTGTCCCTCCCCAATGTGAGTCGAGTGCAGATTTGAGTCGCACATGCTCAGATTTAAACAATTTACGGCACAACTGTCATACTGAAATTTGTGAAATAATAAACTTTTCTCATAACAGACAATAACTGAAGATGAGAATCATTTCAAAAACGTTGTAGCTATCTATGGTTGTTTGCCAACGTTAGCTCAAAACGCCATTCAACTGACTGTCTTTGTTATGTTTGATTGCTAGCTTGTAGCTAAGCTAGCAGTCATTTCAAAAATGTAGCAATCTATGATTGTTTTATTGCTAACATTAGCTCAAAACACCATTCAACTGACAGCCTTTGTTATGTTTGATTGCTAGCTTGTAGCTAAGCTAGCAGTCATTTCAAAAACAATTTAGCTTTCTAAGATTGTTTGCTAACATTAGCTCAAAACACCATTCAACTGACAGCCTTTGTTGTGTTTGATGCTAACTTGT
>NC_045737.1:38596402-38601808 GCF_008692095.1 Etheostoma spectabile | reverse complement strand
AGCTAGCAGTGAACCAACTTGGTTAAGTAGGTCAATTTTTACTGTGTTGACATTACAGTCTCTCGTTAGCATCTTGTATGCTTCTTGACGCATGCGCCACTCACATCTGCACTCTCCTCACATCGGGGAGTGACAGATATGCTTTATCTTTAAATAATGTGCCCGTTTGAGCCGTTTTAGAACTTTTCTTTGCCTCCCCCTAAAAAAGGCTTCGCCGCGGCCCAGATTAAGGATCGGGCCTCGGAGCCGAGGACAGGAGAGTGAGCAAATCCCCAAAAAACACTTGAAAAATTTTGTCATTAGCGCGGCGCTGCATTCTTTCATTACCGAGTTTATCGGAGCAACCAGCCATAAGACGCCGGTTCATGCACCCTCGAGCACAAAGACTCGAGTTGTTCTACATTTACGGAGTCATTTAACTTAACTTAATTATTCTTTAAATTACAATTGCAAATAAAGGGCCCGCTGCCCGCCGTGTGGTTGTGCATGGCCTGCAAAAAAAAAAGAAAAAAGAGCAACATTTTTAATGATTACTCTTCACATCGTACCAAACTAATCTCCCTCGGACAAGAAATGAATGAATGAATGAATAAAGGGGGGGGGGGATTTTCTCTCTCTGGCTCTCTACGTTAATGGAGGCAGCATCGGTCACACAGCCGCTGTTCTGGACCAGATGTTGCAGAACTCACCAACAATTGGGCTGAAAATAGAAAAGGAGAGGGGGGCGGGGGGGGGGGGCGGGGGGGCAGGGGGGGTTGGAATAAATTAATTGCTAATTTCTCAGTCTTTGATGGAATTAGGCTCACTTCTTTCCCCCCTATGTGCTGTGTGAATGTCCATGCGTTAAACGTTTTTTTCTTCTCTCGCCACCACCACCCCCCCCATACCCCCCCTCCGCTCTTTGCTTTCCCGACGGTTAAGGGCCACCCAGAGGAGAGTGAGTGATGCAAAACCGAGGAGTAATCCTTCTGTTTATCTCGGCTTCGAGGCGCGGCCCCAACCTCTGGCTCTATTATCCCGAGGATTTAAGGCAAACTTTCATTTATTGGCCCCCGGCCTCCGTCCCTCAATCCCGGCTCCTGAGCTCAGGATACCCAACCAAAACCCCCCCCCCCCCCAATGAGCCTCTGTCCCAGTGTGAGCCCATTTGCATGGAGCAACAATGCATGTTGCCGGGGCAGTGGCCAGTCAGCGGTGGGACAGGCCTTAGCTCTGAAGCGTCGTTTGCTCAGGCTGCGCATGGCTTTAGAAGAATGTGGCCTTGGGGGGGGTGAGGAGCACCTGCACGCCGAAAAACAGCAGATGTAGCACAATCTGGACACTGCCTGCCCCCCCCCGTTGTCACTCAAATGAGCAAACAGGGCAGGAAACAACGAAGTACACACGGCGATACACTGGTAGGAGCCAATCAGATATCAGCTAATAGCAATAGCCCACGTTACTGTATCATAAAAATGACTTTAACTATGTAGATGGATGGATAGATGGACAGATAGATAGATAGATAGATAGATAGATGGATGGATGGATAGATGGATAGATGGATAGATGGATAGATAGATAGATAGATAGATAGATAGATAGATAGATAGATAGATGGATGGATGGATGGATGGATAGATAGATAGATAGATAGATAGATAGATGGACAGATAGATAGATAGATAGAGAGATAGATAGATAGATAGATAGATAGATGGATGGATAGATACTTCATTTCGTTTACACCTATATCACACACTTACACACATATATACACATATATAACACATATACACACATATATTACACTTATATACACATATATTACACTTATATACACATATACACATATAAATATACACATATACACACACATATATTACACTTATATACACATATACACATATAAATATACACATATACACACACATATATTACACTTATATACACATATATTACACTTATATACACATATACACATATAAATATACACATATACACACACATATATTACACTTAGATACACATATATCACACATTTACACACATATACACACATATATCACTTTATACACACATACATAAGAATAAAAATAAAAATCACTTTTGGAAACTCTGCTGCCCCCGTTTTCGTTTTGTTTTGTTGTCTGGACGGACACATACGGACAAATTTTCTATATTTTCAACCTCAGAGTAACTGACAATGTGCTTCCTGTTTACACCGGCACGCACATGCCCTGTGTGTGTGTGTGTGTGTGTGTGTGTGTGTGTGTGTGTGTGTGTGTGAATGGTCCTGTGACATGTGTTGACGTGTTAATGTGGACGGTTTTGAGTTTTTAGGAGAAACTGATTCAGTCAAGTTGTCGTTACTTTTCCAATTTCTACAGCATGAAAAGGATCATATTTGACACCAATTTGACATTTTGATCAAACAGCCACTAGAGTAAGGGCATTAAACAAAAATGGCCTCTCAGGATGTGACTATTGGACTGTTGTACTATTGTAAAAACGTGAATAAATGAGGTCAAAAAGCAGCATTTAACATCCACCTCATTTCAGAAACAATACATCATAACCCTTGTACAAAAAATTCATGCATTGAGTTTGTTAACAAAACGCAGCATTTGCTCAATAGTTCATGGTGTAACTCTTTATTTACAATCACACCTTTCCCATGATGACATAAATGTAGGGATTACTTCTTGCAAAAAGTTTCTATGATCAGAAATGTGTTGTTTATCTCAAACAAAACTTTCCAAATTAGTAACTTCGATGGTTCCCAACAACGCTCCTCACAAGTTAAATTAATAATTTAACAGTTCACTGCTTTCATTGAGTTTGTGTGTTTTTTGTCGATTTTATGGCAAACAGCATTTGGGGAAAAAACAACTGGTAAAAGAACTTTTAAAAAAAAGTGTCCAAAAAGAGAGAACAACGTCAATTAAAAGTGACAAATGTAAAATAAAAAGCTTTGAACATTTTGGGGGAAAAAACCCCACGAGATGAGTTCCGACACTGGAGCCGAAACCCTTGTGCGGGCGGAGGTTATTTTTGTCTCGAAATGCCGCTTAAAAAATGGAAACCTAGTAGTGACCTAGCAGTAGCTGCAACACGCAATCTTCATGTTTGAGCTCTTTCAGCACATTTTGTCGACTGTGCGATTGGGACAAAGCATATCCCCATGGCAACAATGGGGGGGGGGACGGGGGGGGGGACGGGACCACCAGACGCCTCCCGATACGATATCATCACGATACTTATGCCACGGTACGATTGCGATTTGTAAAACATATTGTCGGACCCGGCTGGCGTAAAAACAAACAAACGCAGACTTAGAAAATGCCAAAGAGAGTTTATTGGTGACAGTCCCCCCGAGAGACAACGGGAGGATGCTGTGAGACGGCAGGGGGGGGGGGGGCGAAGGGTAATCCGGACGTTGGGGAAGTGGGCGGTGAAGATCCTGAAGGTGAGCTTGAATGAGGATCCGTTGGAGGAAGCTATGACTGGGGGAGCAGAGGCAGAGATGCGTTAACTAACACACAGAGGTGGGTAGCAACGAGTTACATTTACTTGAGTAAGTTTTTGAAAAAATTTTCTTCTAGGAGTAGTTTTAAATCACAATACTTTTACTTGTACTTGAGTAGAGTAGTGAAGAAGAAGCTGTACTCTTCCTCCGCTACATCAGGCTACAAGGAGCTCGTTACTTTTCTTTTTACCTCGTTGGTATTCTACGCCTCGTTGTTTTTACCCCCTCGTTCGTCTCATTTAGGGGCGGCTGTGGCTCAGAGGTAGAGCGGCTGCCTGCCAATCGGAAGGTTGGTGGTTCGATCCCCGCCCCTTGCAGTCATTGTCAAAGTGTCCTTGGGCAAGACACTGAAAAGTGTGTGTGAGTGTGTATCTGATGAGCAGGTGGCACCTTGCACGGCAGCCCCGGCCACAGTGTATGAATGTGTGTGAATGGTGAATGTTTCCTGTAGATGTAAAAAAGCGCTTTGAGTAGTTGTTAAGACTGGAAAAGCGCTATATAAATACAGCACATTTAGATTTTATTGTTTTATTTTGAGAGAGAGAGAGTCTTCCGCTTAAGGCTCTACCACGTGACTGTGTTCCACCAATCAAACGGCGTCGTGCAGTCACGTGACCATACTCGATCTCAGCGGCGGGACCATAGACTGTATATGTCTATGGGCGGGACGTGTTAGCTTACAGTCGTAGCAAAACAAAGAATGTCGCCAAGCCAACACAGACGTGGAGGAACCCCCCCCCCCCCCCCCCGGCCTGCCTCATAGTGAAAGCATGGTTACCTTTTAGAAAAAGTGTGAAACAGCAGCTAAGTTATGCTGCGTTTAGTGTCGACCAAAACAAACGGACATGTGAGCGTTCAACAACTCAACGTCTAACCTGAGGAGACGTAGCGGTGGTTGTAGTTTCTGCTGTGGAGAGGTGGATGTTTGTCTTTTAGGTTACATACGGTATTAGTGGAGCAGATAAGTGCCATTTTTTAGGGTAATCGTTCACTTGTGGATACAAGCACCAAAATTGGTACAATTAATAGTGGGTAGTGCTCTTTCAAAAAAGTACGTTAGCCATTGCAAAAAAACTTCATGGGAGCCGCGGCGGCAATTTTATTTTCGCCATAGCCAAATTATGTATATTGCATGAATTCTGAACAAAACATCAACTGCTTAAAGGATGATGTCTACCCTATGTTTGATGGTCAATGATTCAATAATACCACACACAACATATATGAAGGCCTCTAGACAGCTGTTGCAGCCATTTTGGATTCCGCCATAACCTAATTATGTATTTTCCATCATATCTCTGAACCGTACAAGGAAACAACAAAAGGCGATTTACCCCTATTGTGTGATGGTCAAGAATTACAATGAGACCATATTCAACATCATAAATTCATAGTTAAAGTCCTCATATGATTTGGAGAGGACTTGAAGAGAAGAACCCAAATTTATGAGCAAATCAAGAAAAACTGCAGGAACTTCTTCCATCAGGAACGTGCCTCTGTCAATTCTTTGAAGAAAAAGGTGCTGAAGGAGGATTGCCAGCTCTTCTCCAAACTGTTCATCTCATGCAAGAGCAGAGAGTGTGATCTGAAGGAGCTCTTTAGACATGAAAATCTGCCATTCCCTGCTGCCTTGAGTGATGGTGGGAAGCTCCACGCCCCCCCTTTGGCAAGTATCACAGCTTGGAAACGCTTCTTGTAGCCAGCCAAGAGTCTCTTTCTGGACTGTCTGTCACGCACTGCTACTTTAAGGTCTATCCATAGATTTACATTATGTTGAGGTCAGCAGATTGTGAAGGCCATGGCAAAACCTTCAGTTTATGCCTCTTATATGTTTTACACATGTAGTATCCGTCCAAATTTGATGTGACACGTCTCTCACTTAAGCTATTTTGTAATTA
>NC_045737.1:38588601-38596392 GCF_008692095.1 Etheostoma spectabile | reverse complement strand
TTTAATTTATTTTATTGATTGGATGAACGATAGTTTGCCTAAATATGATTATTTTGTATTTTTGTCTGTCTGATTGATGCTTGTGTTCAGGAATAAATCAGACGTTACTCAACAGTTACTTTTTCATCAAGTACTTTTTTACTCTTACTCAAGTAATTATTTGGACGACTACTTTTTACTTTTACTTGAGTCATGTTATTCTGAAGTAACAGTACTTTTACTTGAGTAAAATTTTTTGGCTACTCTACCCACCTCTGCTAACACACAACGCAAAGCAAAAACATAAAAACAATAAATAAAAAGTCCGACAGAGACGCCAAAACACGTACGTTAGGGACTGGCAATCCGCCAGGGACCGGATGTCAGGTCACGGTGTAACCGCCGGTGGTGGTGATGGCGATGAGACACAGGTGGGTGCTGGTGATGATGCTGAACAGGAACAGGTGAGAGAGTGTGGATGAATGAATGGAGACCACGCCGCCCCCGGTTGGTCGGCAGCAGGAACCAGCGACGTACAAGACAGAGAAAACCGACAAACAGACAACGAACAGATTCAGAGCGAGGGGCGCCTGACACATATTTAATGCCACGTTACGACACGATTGCAATTTTTAAACATGTTGCAATATTCTGTGATACAGTGCAATTTATAACCTTTTTTTTCCAACTTTGAATTTTTCCCCATTTTCAAAGGACGTCCTCAAAAGGAAGCTCATCAACATCTGTTTCATCTAAAAAAGAAACATTACTCTGTTTGTTCACCTCACTTCAACGACACCGCTGCAGAACGGGACAAACTGACCAACACATGTATAATATATAATGTATAATAAATAATAAAAGATCCATTTGGCGCCTGTGTATTGACATATGTGTATGTGTATCGATATACCCCCACCCCCCCACCCACCCCCAGGCGACAATAAAGCCAAGTATAACGTCCAAAAGTCTCGCATAAACAATTAAAATGGGGACACCAGCAATTAGTCCCAGCCCCTTTGACCATATGGTCTCTAGTCCTGGTGCATGAGTGTTGACAGAGCAGCCCGGGGTTGGGGGGGGGGGGGTGTAAAGTGGTGGCCCCCAGGGAGCTGAAGCCCCTCCAGGTAAATAAGACCACCCATCCCCATATCCACAGCACCAGCAGGCCTTATCCTCAGACGCCTCTTCAGGTTCAGATGGGGGATAAAACCAGCAGAGCTGGGATGTAACTAAGTACTTTTACTCCAGTACTGTACTTAATTACCATGGTTGAGGTACTTGTACTTTACTTGAGTCTTTAGAACTGAGTGTATGGTTGAAAAATGGACAAAATTGTTGAAAAAGTGACAAAATCATTGGATGAAAGCCACAAAAGGGTCGAAAAAGACGACCACGACCTCGATAAACGGTTCTTCATTTTAAATTTTGACTCAGAAAAATGTAAAAAAAAAAGTGACAAATGTAAAATAAGAAAAGCTTTCTTTTAATGTTTTTTCCAAAGTTATTTGTTATATTTCTAACGTTGACATTTTCATCATTTATCGGGCTCATTTTTTGGGATAAAAAAAACTGAAAACAGGTCACATTTGAACTTGAATTAGAATTTGAAATGTCAAAAAAGTGACAAATAATAATGATAAAAAACTTTTAAAATTTGGGGGAAAAAAAACACGAAAATTTCAAAAAGCTCAGAAACAGTCGACAAACATTGAAAAAGCGACAAATTCATTGGTGGAAAGCGACAAAAGGGTCAAAAAAGGCGACCATAACCTCAATAAAAGGTTCCTTCTAATATAGTTTAAAATTTTTGACTCAGAAAAACAAAAACGTCTTCCCGTCCGACATCTTTGTCTCTTTTTCAGCGTTGTGTTGCTTTTTTTTAAGTGTTTTCCGTCGTTATTTGATTTTTTCAGTGTTGACATTTTCAGCGCTTATTTCAAAGGCCCATTTTATGTGATAAAAAAACGGGTCACATTTGACCCGAGGACCACATGAGGGTAACACGCTTGGTTGTCTCCTTTAGTGTCATATAACACGCTTGGTTGTCACCTTTAGCGTCATATAACACGCTTGGTCGTCTCCTTTAGCGTCATATACACGCTTGGTCGTCTCCTTTAGCGTCATATTACACGCGCTGGTCGTCTCTTAGCGTCATATAACACGCGTGGTTGTCTCCTTTAGCGTCATTAACGAGCTTGGTCTTGTTGTCTCCTTTAGCGTCATTAACACGCTGGTCGTCTCCTTTAGCGTCATATAACACGCTTGGTCGTCTCCTTAGCGTCATACAACAGCTTGGTTGTCCCTTTAGCGTCATATAACACGGCTTTGGGTTCCTTTAGTGTCATATAACACGCTGGTTGTCTCCTTTAGCGTCATATAACACACTGGGCGTCTCCTTTAGGTATATGAACGCTTGGTTGTCACCTTTAGCGTCATATAACACGCTTGGTTGTCTCCTTAGCGTCATATAACACGCTGGTTGTCTCCTTTAGCGTCATATAACACAACGCGGGGCGTCTCTTAGTGTCAAACACGCGGTTGTCTCCTTTAGGTCATATACATGTTGGTTGTCTCCTTAGCGTCATATACACGCTTGGTTGCTCTTTAGTGTCATATAACACGCTTGGTGTCTCCTTAGTGTCATATAACACGCTTGGTCGTCTCCTTAGCGTCATACAAACGCTGGTTTTCCTTTAGCGTCATATAACGCGCTTGGGCGTCTCCTTTAGTGTCATATAACACGCTTGGTGTTCTCCTTTAGCGTCATATAACACACTTGGGCGTCTCCTTTAGTTCATATGACAGCTGGTGTCCCTTAGCGTCATATAACACGCTTGGTGTCTCCTTTAGCGTCATATAACACGCTTGGTTCTCCTTTAGCGTCATATAAACACACGCTTGGGCGTCTCCTGTTGTCATATACACGCTTGGTGTCTCCTTTAGCGTCATATAACAGATTGGTTGTCTCCTTTAGCGTCATATAACACGCTTGGTTGTCCTTTAGTGTCATATAACACGCTTGGTTGTCTCCTTTAGGTCATATAACACGCTTGGTTGTCACCTTAGCATCAATAACACGCTTGGTTATCTCCTTTAGCGTCATATAACACGCTGGTGTCTCTTTAGCGTCATAAACACGCTTGGTCGTCTCCTTTAGCGTCATATACACGCGCTGTCGTCTCCTTTAGCGTCATATCACACGCTTGGGGTCTCCTTTAGCGTCTATACACGCTTGGTCGTCTCCTTTAGCGTCATATAACACGCTTGGTCGTCTCCTTTAGCGTCATATAACACGCTTGGTTGTCTCCTTTAGCGTCATACAACACGCTTGGTCTCTCCTTTAGCGTCATATAACACGCTTGGGTCGTCTCCTTAGCTCATATACCACGCTTGGTCGTCTCCTTTAGCGTCATATAATGCTTGGTCGTCTCCTTTAGCGTATTTATAACACGCTTGGTCGTCTCCTTAGTGTCATTATAACAGCTTGGTCGTCTCCTTTAGCGTCATGTAACACGCCTTGGTTGTCTCCTTTAGCGTCATATAACACACGCTTGGTCGTCTCCTTTAGCGTCATATAACACCGCTTGGTCGTCTCCTTTAGCGTCATATAACACACGCTTGGTCGTCTCCTTTAGCGTCATATAACACACGCTTGGTCGTCTCCTTTAGCGTCATATAACACACGCTTGGTCGTCTCCTTTAGCGTCATAAACACACGCTGGTCGTCTCCTTTAGCGTCATATAACCACGCTTGGTGTCTCCTTTAGCGTCATATAACACACGCTTGGTCGTCTCCTTTAGCGTCATATAACACACGCTTGGTTGTCTCCTTTAGCGTCATATAACACACGCTTGGTCGTCTCCTTTAGCGTCATATAACACGCTTGGTCGTCTCCTTTAGCGTCATATAACACACGCTTGGTTGTCTCCTTTAGCGTCATATAACACGCTTGGTTGTCTCCTTTAGCGTCATATAACACATGCTTGGTTGTCTCCTTTAGCGTCATATAACACACGCTTGGTTGTCTCCTTTAGCGTCTCAAAATGCTTGGTTGTCCCTTTAGCGTCATATACACACGCTTGGTCGTCTCCTTTAGCGTCTAAACACTCTTGGTTGTCTCCTTTAGGTCATATAAACACACGCTTGGTTGTCCTTAGCGTCATATAACACGCTTGGTCGTCTCCTTTAGCGTCATATAACACTCTTGGTTGTCTCCTTTAGCGTCATATAACACACGCTTGGTTGTCTCCTTTAGCGTCATATAACACGCTTGAAAAATACATTAAAAAAGAAGCTTTTTATTGTCTTTATACACGAGTGCGGCACCTGTGCAACGAGACTGAAGCAACACCTTTACGTTGTCAACACCAAATATGAAAATATAAAATATAAGTAGTGCAGAAGAAGAAGAAGAAAAAAAGAGAGGGAGGAATGAGGTGCACAGTTCCTGAGAGAAACTTTATACATATATAGTAAATAGTAGGAAAGATAAAGGTTTTGTATACACATTAAATAATATAGTTATTGGTGCATCAAAAGTCCTGAGTGTTATATGTTGCTCTGTAATGAAAATAAATGGTTAAAGGACATAAATATGGAAACAACATTGAAAAAGAGTATATACATTTAAAAAAAAAACTTTAAATAAGAGTATATACATTAAAAAAAACACTAAAAAAAGAGTATATACATTAAAAAAACATTGTTTTAAAGGCTTCTGTTTTACAATCTGCATCCCTCAGGTGAAAAAACCAGAGACTATGCATTAAAAAAACATTAAAAAGAGTATAAATATGACCCAGAAGGAGTTTATAGTGGATGGGATGACAAGAGGAGGGTTAGTCCCCCCCATCAATTGGGTAAAGACTTACAGGCACGATGGAAGGAAATAGACCTGTGATTTCACAATAAAAGTCTAAAAATGTGTCAAAAATTTGAAATTTCTTGCATATTTACATAACTTTCTTCCTACTTACTGTAAAAGCTGTGTGTGTGTGTGTGTGTGTGTGTGTGTGTGTGTGTGTGTGTGTGTGTGTGTGTGTGTCTAAGTGTTGCTGAGATACCGGCGGGGGGGGGGGGGGGGGGGGGGGATTATTCAGCCATTGCACAGATTAGAAAAAAATGGAAAAAACTAAAAGAAATATTCAAATAAAATACAGAAACTGAGATGCTGAGAAGGCTTCTGCTTTATCATTTATCATACAACCCCCCCCCTCCCCATCCCCCACCACACAACACACACCCACACACCCACACACACATCGCCCCCCCAGTGGATCTCTTCCCCGTCAGCACCATAGCAGCTGAGAGCTGGCTGTGTTTGCGGAGGCGTCGTCCCGCTGAGACGCACTGAGACATATTGTCCTAATATCTGTTGACAGTCAGCTTCTCTGAAATTGTCTCCGCCACCCCCATTAGCCCTCCCCCCCCCCAACCCCCCCACCCCCCACCCCGTCGGGCTCCCAGGGCGTGTGTTAGAACAAATTTGAGGAGTGTCATGTGCACGCATTCAAAGGGCCAACAAGGGTTAGATAATATAGGTTAATGAATCAATCTGACTCGCTGATAGCTGACATCCATCAGGACACGCATTCCTGCACACACACACACACACATACACAACACACCAACACACACACACACACACACCACACACACACACACACACACACACACACAAACACTCACACACACACACACACACACACACACACGCTGTGGGGAGGACCTGTCTCAGCTCCAAAAGACAGGGAAAACTACAAGGAATGTTCAAATTAAATTATAAAAAGAAAGGGAGATGTTACATTTAGGGAATGATGAGCAATGTGTGAAGAGCTGCAGGCACAGTGGAAGGGAACTGACTTGTGATTTCACAGTAAAAGTCTACAAATGTGTCAAAAATGTGTAATTTCTTTCTTTCTTTCTTCACATAATTTTCTTCCTTCCTTCTGAAAAACTGTGTGTGTGTGTGTGTGTGTGTGTGTGTGTGTGTGTGTGTGTGTGTGGAAAGGAAAAATGGAAAGAAAAGTAAAAGAAATATTCAAATAGTATAGTAAAGAACACAAAGAATAGTAAAGAAACTGAGAAGGAAATTGACTTGTGATTTCAAAAGAAAAGTCTAAAAATGTGTCATTTTTTAATGTAAGAATTCACATTATTTTGAGTCTTCCATCTGAAAAAGCACATGCACACACACACATACATGCCCTCACATGCACACACACACACACACCACACACACACACACACACACACACACACACACACACACACACACTCGATCCTTCCCCAGAGTTTATCAGATGCATCTCAGCTCCGGGCATGGGGATGTTTTGCAACCGAGACGCATTAAAGACAAAAGGAAACAACATCTACTCCAGTAGAGGGGCGGGGCTTCAGCACGAGAAGGAGGACAGGAGATGTGGATAGGACGGATAATTAACAGGAAATGAGATCTGAATCGGTAGCGCGGGGAAAGTAATAGTACTGTGTACTCCAGGACTGTTCTTCAGACAAGGTCAGACTGTTCACTAGCATTTTTAGTTATTTCTTACCCACTACATTAGCTTTAGTTACATTAGTATCCCAGCATTGAGTTACTATATTACTTTCGTGATATTACTTTGTCTCTACTTTCTGACGCTTCTCCAGCTTTATCCCTACCATCTAATCCATCTGGCGGTTACACTCCTTTAGTACCAACTCACTGCATTTAGTACTTAGGTAGCTACTATATCACTATAAGCTTTACGCTCCTAGTACGTCAATTAGCTATCCATGGACATGCATTGACTAGTACTATTAACGTCCGTAGTACGTAGTTACTGGTACTCCACTAATTCATCTGACAGCTTTAGTTACTAGTACTTACTGCCACACATCATCTGACAGCCTTTAGTTCTAAGTTACTTAGTTCCCACTACATTCATCTGACAGTCTTAGTTACTAGTTACTTTAGTTAATCCGTCACATTATCTGACAGCTTAGTGACTAGTTATATTTAGTTACTAACAATACATTATCTGACAGCTTTAGTTACTAGTACTTTAGGTCTATCCACTATCATTCATTGACGCTTTACGCCCTGACGTGTTACCTAGTCCTACTTAGATATATACTCGCTACATGATATTAACAGCTTTAGTATTAGTTATTTAGACTCCAACACATTCATCTGACAGCTTAGTTACTAGTGGAATTTAGTACTTCCTCTCATAATTCATCTGACAGCTTTGATTACTAGTTATTGTGTAGTTAACTTTTCTCCGACTACATTACATTCTGACAGCTTGTATGTTCTTTTTACTATTTACTTAGTTACTCCTCTAATTCATCTGCGCTTTAGTTACTAGTTACTTTAGTTTATCTTACCTTTTTCACTAGTTGATTTAGTACCCGCTACATTAATCTAAGCTGTAGATTTACTAGTTACTTTAGTTCTAGCTACATTCATGCGACAGCTTGTAGTTACTCAGTACTTTGAGTAATCCACTACATCTCCAGCTCTGACAGTACTTTAGTTCCTACATTATGTAGGATTAGTTTACTAGTTACTTAGTTACTCACTGACATTCATCTGACAGCTTTAGTTCTATCTAGTTTACTCCTCTGAATTATTACGTTAGTGTTAGATGTTAGTTACTCCACTACATTCATTGACAGTTTAGTAGAGTCTGTAGTTACTCTACTACAGTTCATATGAAGCTAGTGACTCGTTACTAAGTTACTCATTACAATCTCATCGAAGCTTTATGTTACTAAGTTACTTTAGTTACTCTAACTACATTCATTCTGACAGCTTTAGTTCC
>NC_045737.1:38581483-38581890 GCF_008692095.1 Etheostoma spectabile | reverse complement strand
TTATTTTGGGGAATTAAAAAGAACATTGATATAGGACAACGGGTCAATTTGACCCGAATAAATCCCGAAAAAGAGCTGCTGATTGATTGAAGAGTTGACTGCTTAAAGTCTGGAAATCACGTGGTGTCCTCAGAACCCAACAGTCGAAATTTGGTGAACACAAACCTAAAAAAAAATCACGACAACCTGCTGCACGTTTTGCTAAAAAAAAGCCCAAAAGCCCAAAAAAGAAAGCCAAAATCCTCCCTATATGTTTTCCGTGTTTTGCTTTCTAAAAGCTGCTCTTTCTGCGTTTAAGTCCATCCTGATGAAAGGCAAAAACACAACAAAAAGGGAGATTCTCCCCCCCAAAAAAAAGAAAGTCAAGGTTGATGAAAGCGACAGAGTTGCCGTGTCAGCGCGGCACT
>NC_045737.1:38580376-38581139 GCF_008692095.1 Etheostoma spectabile | reverse complement strand
TTTATTCTTATATTTTGTTATTATAATTATTATTATTTCATGTATATTGTATGTATGTTTAATTTGTGTGCTGCTGTAACACTGTAATTTCCCATTTTTTGGGATCAATAAATATATATCTATCTATCTATCTATCTAAAAAGATTGTATGTAAGATTTAAAACGCTGACATCCGAGAAGTGGAACTCTTCTTCATGAAAAATGACTCAAACCGAGTCATTGATTATCAAAATTGATGCTGATTGATTTAATAGTTGACAACTGATCTGTCTGGAAATCACGTGCTGTCCTCAGAACCCAACAGTCGAATTTGGGGAACACAAACCTAAAAAAATCACGACAACCTGCTGCACGTTTTGCCCCAAAAAAGACCCCAATTCCTCCCTATGTTTTCCGTGTTTTGCTTTTTAACCCTTGCGTCAACCATGAAACATTATGATCGCTTTTTCCGCCATTTTTGTCACTTTTTCAGTCTTGAGGGAGCTTTTTTTAAATAGTTTTTTCCAACGTCATTTGACATTTCTAATGTTGACATTTTCAGCCGTTATTTTGAAGGCCCATTTTTTTTGCGATTAAGAAATAAAAAAGGGGGTCAAATTTGACTCGAGGACAACATGAGGGTTGAAAGCTGCTCCTCCTGCGTCACTTCCCAGCCAAACGGGCCTCAACCTTCATTAAGTCAACCCCCGATGAAAGGCAAAAACAACACAAAAAGGGAGATTTAAAAAAAAAAAAAAAAGAAAGTCAAGGTTGATGAAAGCGA
>NC_045737.1:38575573-38580366 GCF_008692095.1 Etheostoma spectabile | reverse complement strand
TGTCAGCGCGGCACTTGACCGACACACACACACACCCGCTCTTATTTTGGAAGGGTATTACGTCCAAAACACTTTATTCCTCCCTTTCTTTCGCCCTGTGGAAGATTAGACGAGTTATCCCATCAAAGTTGAGTAAAAACGCCGTTCTCGTGTCTTTAAGCCCTCGCATGAGGAGGTCAGTCAGACCCCGCGAGGCTGGGCCGGGTGTAATCTCGCTGAAGTTACATTAATTAAACGCTAAGCTCCTTCAGCAATACGTTGCTGAAAGAACTCGGCTGATAATGTACTTAAAGCGTTTGTTTCAGAGCCGGCGGACGCTCAGGCATGCGGCTCACGTACGCCGGCTTAAAAACCCTCTCGGCTGGAGGAGCCCCAACCTGGCAGCGCGAGCGGGATCCAACTTATCAAAGTGGAACATATTTGTCTGGGTACGCTCCATTTGTACACATGGACACTCGGCGGTTTGAGAACCGGGAGGAAATATTTTTGAAAACTCTGGGTTTTTTTTTTTTAGTCAGGATCTGCAGAGTTGGAAGAAGAGAGATTTAGTCCAGGGAGAAAAAAGTTATTTTAAAGTCTGTGTGGACATGAACGTGTTAGAAACTGGAATAGAAAGCAGAGAAAGTCAAAATCCTCGGATGTCAGCGTGTTAAATGTGGATATTGTTCTAGTGTCTTCTCTCGTCTGTGACAGGACGCTGAAGATCTCTGAGTTGTGGACAAAACGAGACGTTTGAGGACATATAGCCACACAGGTATAACCCTCATGTTGTCCTCATGTTGTCTTCATGTTGCCCTCATGTTGCCTTCATGTTGCCCTCCTCAATTTTGTCCTCGTTTATCCTCTGTTTCTTCATTTGCCCTCATGTTGTCCTTCATTTGGTCCTCATGTTTTCTTTCATGATTTCCTTCATGTTTCTGCATGTTTTCTTCATGTTTTCTTCAGTTGTCGCTCATGTTGTCCTCATGTGTCCTCATTTGCCTCATGTTTCCCCATGTTGCCCCATGTTTGGCCCTATATACCACTGTTTTTTTTTTTATTTCCCAAAATAACATGATGATTCCAACGCCTTTGCCAAGTAAAAATCTCTACTTTTTAATTTTGGGTCTTATCTATTTCTGCGCATTTCAAACCAATGGAAGTGTTGTTGAAATAGTGTTTATTAAAAGTTTGACATCTCCGTCTGTGAGTATTCATCAACATTCCTTCCTTTAATTTTAGGCTCTCAATAATTCCTAATTTCTGCTTTTCTAACATCAACATTAGGGAATAATTTCCTATAAATTAGGTTTATTGACCATAACTATTTCAAATAACTGTACACTAAAGGTTAATAGTTCGTGTTACATGTTTGAACGTCAATAAAAAAACATGTACAAAATGTTTAAACGGGACAAAACTTAAAAAGACACACACAGCCCCACATACCACATAGACACACAGATACCCTAGGACACCATATACACATAACACACTACATCATAGACACACATAACACATGGACACACATATACACATGACAACAAACACGGCATAACACATATCCACATATACACATCGACCCACATATCCACATAGACACAACCCGACACATAGACACAACGCATACACATATACACATAGACACACATCATAACATTTTGAGATATATTTTATTCTCTATTCTAAGCTCATGATTTAAGACTATATATATTGTGATAATAATTTTTGGGTTCCGAGAAATACCCCCCCCCCCCCCCACCAACCCCCTGCCCTGCAGCCCCCGCCCGCCGTCCATCAAATATCAACCCTCACAATCAATTTACAATTGATTGCAACCCCCCCCCCCCCCCCGCTCCCCCCTCCCTGCCGGCCCCTCCCCTCCAATTAAGCCCTTCCCATTAGCATACATATGTATACAAGGTAAACACTCAACCGTGGTAATTCACAACCTCCTGTATAATAGGAGGGTGGAACACCTATAACCCTGAGGCCCGCAGCACAGAGGCGCTGGGAACTGCCCCCCCCCCCCCTGGTCTGAGAGCAGACGAGAGCGTGGAGACGGAGAGAGACCCCCCCCTCCCCCTACGCTTTGATGGCTGTTGATGGATGTGTGTAATGATGTCACTCTGATAAACTGTGTTAAGTGTGTGGTGTGTTTGGTGTGGGTGTGTGTGTGTTGTGTGTCTTGTTGGGGTGAGAGTGTGTTGGTGTGTGGAGTGTGGAGAGTGAGACGATGAGAACGCTTTTGATGAGAGGATGTATATGATGTCACTCTGACAACTGTGCTAGTGTGTGTGTGGTGTGTGTGTGCGTGTGCGTGTGAGAGGAGTGTGTGTGGGTGTGTGTGGTGAGAGAGAGTGTGTTTGTTGTGTGGGGTGAGAGAAAGTGTTGTGCGTTGTGTGTGTGTTGGGGTAGAGAGAGCGTGTGTGTGTTGGTGTGTGTTTGTGTTGTGTGTGTTGTTTGTGTGGTGAGAGAGAGTGTGTGTGGTGGGTGGTGATAGAGAGTGTGTTTTTGTTGTGTGTTGGTGTATGGTGTTTGTGTGGTGTGTTGTGTTGGGTCTAGTTGGTAGCAGTTTGTGACCAAAATTGTAAAAACCAGTATATTTTGGGGACCTGAGTGCTTTGTGGGGACCAAAATGCTGGCCCCATACCGTTAAAGGCTTTTTGAGGACTAAGACTTGTTTTAGGAGTAGGGTTAGAGTTGGTTATGGTTAGGGTTAGGGTGAGGGTTAGGGTTGGGTAGGTTAGGTTATGGCCAGGGTTGGGGTGAGTTAGGTGATTGAGGGTGAGGTGAGGGTGAGGGTGTGGGTTAGGGTTAGAGTTAGGTTGGTAAGGGTTAGGGTTAGGGTTAGGGTGAGGGTGAGGGTGAGGTTAGGTTAGAGTTGGTTATGTCAGGTTAGGTTAGGGTTGAGTTAGGTTATGTCAGGTTTAGGGTAGGTTAAGTTAGGCATTTAGGTTTGATGGTTAGGTTAGGCTGAAGGGGCTAGGAATGCATATGTCAATGACTGGTCCCACCAAAATAGGCAGACCGAGAGTGTGTGTGGGTATCTGTTTGTGTGTGGGGAAAGGAGTGTGTGCGTTGTGTGTGTGTGTGGAGGAGAGAGAGAGTGTGTGTGTGTGTGTGTGTGTGTTTGTGTGTGGGTGAAGAGTGTGGGTGTGTGGTGTTTGTGTGGGAGAGAGTGTGTGGGGTATTGTTTTGTGTTGTGACGAGTGGTGTTGGTGTTGTGTGTGTGAGAGAGAGAGAGAGGTGTGTGTGTGTTTGTGTGGTGTGTGTGTGGTGTGTGTGTGTGGGTGTGGGTGTGTGGGTGGGGTGTGTTTTGTGTGTGGGTGTAGAGAGAGAGTGTGTGTTGTGTTGGGTGAGAGAGAGACTTGTGTGTAGTGTGTGTGAGAGAGATGATAGGTGTGTGGTTTGTGTGTGTGGCGAGCAGAGAGGTGTGGTTGTGTGTGGTGTGGTGGTGAGGAGGAGGAGGAGTGGTGGTGTTGTTGTGGTGGGTGAGGAAGGTGGTTGTGTGTGTGTGGCATATTAATGTTAAAACCTCATAAGTGACATTTTCATTCATGGGACCTTCAACTACCTCTTGTGTTTCCCGTCAAAATGGAAAATCAAGAACTTTGTTTGTTTGCTTTGTGATTGTTTTTGTTTTTTAACTTTTTATTGTGTTTTTTTCCCCCTTTTTTCAACACTTTTGACGCTTTTTTCAAGTTTTTTTTTCTATCACTATTGTTAACTTTAGTTTTCCAGTTATTTTGGGGAATTTATGGTCAATAAACCTCATTTAAGAAATTATACCTAATGTTGGAGTTAGAAACAGATTAGTAATTATGGACTAAACTTAAGGAAGTGACTGATGATAATCACGAGACTGGAATATGTCAACTTTTACTCAACACTATTTCAACAACACTTCCATTTGTTTTACAATGCTATAAATAGAATAAGACCCAAATTAATGAAGTAGAGATTTGTACTTGGCAAGAGCGTTGGAATCAATCATGTTATTTTGGGAAGATTAAAAAAACATTGATATAGGACAAATGAGGACAACATGAAACAACATGGGGCAGCCATGACACACATGAGGACAAACATGAAGACAACAATGAGGCAACATGAGCAAACATGAGAGACAACATGAGGCACGCTGAGGAGCAACATGAGGGCAACATAAGGCACGAGAGAAAAACATGAAGCACATTGGAACAACATGGAGGACAACATTAAGGGACAACATGAGGACACTATGAAACAAATGAGGGCAACATAGGCACATGAGTCACATGGGACACATGAGGAAACATGGAGACAACAGGGAGACACTGAGGCAACATAATGACAACATGAGGGACCATAAGGACCACATGAGGACAACATGAGGCAACATGAGGACACATGATGAGGCAACATGAGGACCACATGAAGACACATGAGGACGAACATGAGTGGCAGACATGAGGACAACATGAGTGGCAACATGGAAGGAGCAACATGAGTGGCACATAGAGGTGGCTAAAACCTTAGACCTGATGAGGTAACCGCATGAGGGCAACAAATCGAGTCCAACATTATGGCAACCCTTAAGACAACTTAGGCCCCTGTATACCTACAACATGTATAGCAACATGAGGCAAGGATTGAGTGCAACATGGGGGACCGGAACAATGATGGAACCCCAGTGGAGTGAACAAGGCAGGTGAGGTGGACAACATGTAAAGGCAGCCATAATAACCCTGAGGAGTAACATTAGTACAACATAAGATTCTCCAAGCCTCTCTGATTCTGTCCTTTCTTCTCGTCTTGGTACGTCATCACAT
>NC_045737.1:38566559-38575548 GCF_008692095.1 Etheostoma spectabile | reverse complement strand
CCTGACCTTGCAGACCCCACGCGGCCATCCAAAATTTCAACCCTCACAATCAATTTACACATTGATTGCAACCCCCACCCCCCCCCCCCGCTCCCCCCTCCCTGCCGGCCCCCCCCTCCAATTAAGCCCTTCCCATTAGCATACATATGATATCACGAGGTAAACATCACTCGGATGGTATTCACAACGCTCCTGGATAATAGGATGGGTGGAACACCTATAACCCTGAGGCCCGCAGACAGAGGAGGCTGGGAAACTGCCCCCCCCCCCTGTCTGAGAGCAGTCGAGAGCGGTGGAGACGGAGAGAAACCCCCCCCTCCCCCTCCGCTTTGATGGCTGTTGATGGAGTGTGTAATGATGTCACTCTGATAAACTGTGTTAAGTGTGGTGTGTGGTGTGTGTGTGTGGGTGTGTGTGTGCTGTGTGTGGGGGTGAGAGTGTGTGTGTGGGGGTGTGGAGAGTGGAGACGATGAGAACGCTTTTGATGAGAGGATGTATAATGATGTCACTCTGATAAACTGTGTAAGTGTGTGTGGTGGTGTGTTGTGTGTGTGTGGGGTGAGGAGAGAGTGTTGTGGGTGGTGTGTGGGTGAGAGAGAGTGTGTGGGTGTGTGTGGGGGTGCAGAGAAAGTGTGTGTGGTGTGTGTGTGTGTGTGTGGGTGAGAGAGAGCGTGTGTGGGTGTGTTGTGTGTGGTGTGTGTGGTGTGTGTGTGGGGGTGAGAGAGAGTGTGGTGGGGGGGGGTGAGAGAGAGTGTGTGTGGTGTGTGTGTGGTGTGTATGTGTGTGTGTGTGTGTGTGTGGTCTAGGTATAGCTAATTGTGGGGACCAAAATTGTAAAAACAGTTATTATGGGGACCTGAGTGCTTTGTGGGGACCAAAATGTGGCCCCATACCGTTAAAGGCTTTTAGGGACTAAGACTGGTTTTAGGAGTAGGGTTAGTTGGTTAGTGGTTAGGGTTAGGGTGAGGGTTAGGGTTAGGGTGAGGGTTAGGTTATGGCCAGGGTTAGGTGAGGGTTAGGGTGAGGGGAGGGTGAGGGTGAGGGGGAGGGTGAGGGTTAGGGTAGAGTTATGGTTATGGTGAAGGTTAGGGTTAGGGTTAGGGTGAGGGTGAGGGTGAGGGTTAGGGTTAGAGTTGTTATGGTCAGGGTTAGGGTTGGGTTAGAGTTAGGTTATGGGCAGGGTTAGGGTAGGGTAAGGTTAGGCATTTGGTTGATGGTTAGGTTAGGCTAAGGGGCTAGGGAATGCATTATGTCAATGACTGGTCCCACAAAGATAGGCAGACACGAGAGTGTGTGTGGGTATCTGTTGTGTGTTGGGGAGAGGAGGTGTGGGTTGTGGTGTGTGGTGGAGAGAGAGAGAGAGTGGGTGTGGGTGGGTGTGTGTGGTGTGTGTGGGTGAGAGAGTGTGGGTGTGTGTGGTGTGTGTGAGAGAGAGAGAATGTGTGTGGGGGTATGTGTTGTGTGTGGGTGAGGGAGATGTGTGTCGTGTGTGTGTGTGTGATGAGAGAGAGGGTGTGTGTGTGGTGTGTGTGTGTGTGTGTGTGTGTGTGTGGGTGTGTGTGTGTGTGTGTGTGTGGTGTGAGAGAGAGAATGGGGTTTGTGGGTGTGGGTGAGAGAGAGAGTGTGTGTAATGTGTGTGGGTGAGAGAGAGTGTGTGGTGTGTGGGGGTGAGAGAGGAGTGTGGTGTGGTGTGTGTGTGGGCGAGAGAGAGAGAGTGTGGTGTGTGTGTGTTGGGGTGGGAGGAGAGGAGTGTGTTGTGTGTGTGGTGAGAGAGAAGTGTGTGTGTGTGCGTGTGTGTGCATATTAATGTATTAAAAACCTCATAAAGTGACATTTTCATGTCATGGGACCTTCAACTCCTCTGATTGTTTCCCGTACAAAATGGAAACAAGAACTTTGTTTGTTGCTTTGTTGTTTTTGTTGTTTAACTTTTTATGTGTGTTTTTCCCTTTTTTCAACACTTTTGACGCTTTTTTAATGTTTTTTCTTATCACTAACTTGTTAACTTTAGTTTTCACGTTTTTTTGGGGGAATTTATGGTCAATAAACCTCATTTATAGGAAATTATACCTAAGTTTGAGTTGAGAAAGCAGAAGAAATAGAATTATGGACTAAACTTAAAGGAATGGATGTGAAGATCAAAGGACTGGAATATGTCAACTTTTACTACAACACTTCAACAACACTTCCATTTGTTTTACAATGCTATAAATAGAATAAGACCCAAATTAAGAAGTAGAGATTTGTACTTGGCAAAGAGCGTTGGAATCAATCAGTTATTTGGGGAATTAAAAAAAACATGATATAGGACACTGGGACAACATGAAACAACATGGGGCAGCATCGGGACAACATGGGACCAACATGAAGACAACATGAGGAAACATGAGGGCAAACATGAGGAAACATGAGGAAACATGAGGACAACATGAGGGCAACATGAAGGCAAACACGGAGACAACATTGAAGGCACATGAGGACCAACATGAGGACAACTTAAGGGACAACATGAGGAACTATGAAACACACAACATGAAGGCAACTGAGGGCAACATGAGGGCAACATGGGACACGAGGGAAACAGTAGGCAACAGGAGAGACAACATGAAGGCACAACATAAGGACAACATGAGGACACACATGAAGACAACATGAGGCAAAACATGAGGGCAACATGAGGGACAACATGAGGACAAACATGAAAGGACAACATGAGGGACAACATGAGGACAACATGAGGCAACATGAGGACAACATGAGGACAACATGAGGAAAACATGAGGGCATAAATGAGGGCAACATGAGGAAAGATGGGGACAACATGAGGGCAACATGAGGACAACATTGAGACGGAACATTAGGACAATGAGGACACTATGAAGACAACATGAGGGCAACATGAGGGCAACATGAGGGGCAAACAGGGGACAACATGAGCGGGAAATGAGGAACAACAGGGAGACAACATGAAGGCACATAAGAACAACATGAGGATAACATATGGACAGACACATGAGGACAACTGATGGGAAACACGGGACAACATGAGGAACAACATGAGGGCAACATGAGGGCAAACATGAGGACAACATGGGGACACCATGAGGGAAACATGGGGACAACATGAGGGGACAACAGAGGGCAAACACGAGGGCAAATGAGGACAACATGAGGACAACACAAGGACAAATGAGGGCAACATGAGGACAACATGGGGACAACATGAGGACAACCATGAGGGCAACACGAGGGCAACAGAGGACAATATGAGGACAACACTGAGGACAACATGAGGGAAACATGAGGACAACATGGGACAACATGAGGACAAATGGGGACAACATGAGGCACAACTGAGGGCAACACGAGGGCAAACACGAGGAAACACGACGGGACAACATGAGAACAACAACGAGGACAAAATGGGGGACACAACATGAGGGGCCAACATGAGGGCAAACATGAGGACAACATGGGGCAACATGAGAGGCAAAAATGAGGACAGATGAGGACAACATGAGGGCAACATGAGGGCAAACATGAGGACAAGATGAGGGCAACATGAGGGTTAACCATAGTCCTCAAAGAGGACGGGGACGTCAGGTGAAAACAGTCCCAGTTTTAAATGAGTGATTAACATTGTGAATTGAAACCAAACCTCTTGGTTAGCTTGTGTTTTTCCGGCTTACGGTTTAGTCTTCGATGCTATCAGGCGGCTCATTAGCGACCAGGCGGAGAAATGTCTCTTCACAAGACGCTAACGAGGAAACACCGGCGTGTCACCTCCTCCCGTCGTCCAACGGTGACTTCACAATGGCGGACGCTTCCTCGTTAACGTCCCATCCGTCTCCATCGTCTCTCATGCGTGTCCCAGCTGGCTCTTCACAGCTTCTCTCCCTCTGCGATGCAACGAGAGAGCGAAGGAAGGATTCCACTCGGGTTTACTTTCTCAGAGGCGATGTGGCTGGTCTGCGGTCCGCGTGTTGACTCCTGGAAGTGTTTGATCAGCTGATTCTTGCAGCTGCAGCGTTGCTTTAACATCTGCTTTATGATGTCAGAAGTCAGTTTAACCCTCCTGTCATCCTTGGGTCCAAAATTGACCCATTTTCAAAAAGTTTCCATATCAGATATATGGGTTTCTTCCATTTTAACGTGGATTGCTCAACACTCTCCATAAGAAAAAAAAAACAGATCAGTTCACTACTTTAACTGAATTTGGGTGTTTTATTCCATTTTATAGCAGCTGAAGAAAAGAAATTGATAAAATAACGTTGAAAAAAAAAGCTTCAAAAACGTCCAAAAAACCCCCCGCAGAAAAACACAAAAATCTACAAACATTAGAAAAATTGATAAGTTAAAAAAAAAAAAAAAAAAGGTTTTATTTTGAAATTTGGACCCAGAAAAACAATTAAATTGCATGATCCACGGGAAGACAACACGAGGGTTAACGCATTCATTTGTAAAAGAACTGAACCAAACACTGCAATCCAGATTCATTTCTATATTTTGTGACAGATAAAATATCTAGAGCTGCATTGCTTCACTTTATATATATATATATACACATATATATATGTATATATATATTTTAGAAAACAGTGACGGAAAGAGGATGGGATAATTGGGGTGGCAGCAGCTGGGTTGGGAACCGGGGGGTCGCTGGTTCAAAATGGGATGTTTGGTCTAAAATTGTACAAAAAAGCGTCTTAAAAGCATCTAGAAAGTGTCCAATGTCAGTTTTGACCCGGGAGGACGACACAAGGGTTTTTTCTTGTTTTTGCCGCTTTTTTCAGACGTTTCTGACATTTGTTCATCAAATCTGCAGAGTCGTGATCCCTTGCAGGCTGAATGTCCGCGTGGTTGCTTCCTACTTTACCCCGCCCGGCTCCGGGGACTCAAAACAAACAGCTTGTGTTCGAGTGGCCTCGGACACTCGAGTGTTTGTGCTGTGGTTTTTATCTTATGCTGCGCGGAGCGAGCGCCACTGAAGGTGCGGTCTACATTATGGTTTTGGATTGAAGATTAAAGCCCAGTTAAAGCCTGAGAACAGGCCTAATCCTGCTCTTCAGTGCAGCGCAGCAGCAGCGGGCACCCGGAGGCGCCGAGCCCCGATCAGGTGACATCATCACCACAGAAACCTGTTGCAGAGCAGATGCATTTACCTGAAGCTTTAACCCACATATAGAGTACAAAATATGTCCATATGTTGATTTGTGACCCCCGCTGATGCCCACTGTCATAGTTAAACCAGCGTGTAAGGGTTTGGAAAACAACGTCATGTGAACGGGTCTCTGGGTAAAGTACGCGGTGTTCAAATAATACGTTGATTATTTTAAAGATTTGACAAAAAAATGGGGAGATGGGTCGATCGGTGTTTCCCAAAAAGCCCAAGATGACGTCCTCAAATGTCTTGTTTTGTCCACAACTCCAAGATATTCAGTGTATTCAAGTTTAACAATTTGACATCAGAGAAGTTTTTTTTTAAGTTTTGAATCTTTGCAACTCCACTGGGGACACAAATCCCATTGGGGGGTTACCATCCGAGGGTAACGTGTGAGGGGACAGTCCACAGGCGGACCCTGAAAGCGGTCTAACCCTATCTTTATTCTGCTGAACAACACCAGCAGAGAGAACTAATTAGGTCCATTTCAGCCATTTCCATGTTAATGCTTTGTTTGTTGCCATTGTTGAGGGGAGACAATGAGCCGAGATGCTAATGAAGGAGTCCCAATAACAGAGTCCTAATGGAAGTCCATTCACAGTTGTTAGCCCAGAGGCCTCCACGATCACCCCCCCCCCCCCCCCCCCACACACACCACACACACACCACACACACACCCCATCCCCCCGTCCCCCCAGTCCTCAGGGACAGAGGTATTCTCAGGCTGGAGAAAGGCAGGTTAGCACTGAAGACCAAAGAGAGAAAGGCACAGCAGATGTAGCTTCTGAATCAAATAGGACTGACTGGGCATTTATGTGCATCTGTGTGTGTGTGTGTGGTGTGTGTGGGTGTGTGTGTGTGTGTGTGGTGTGTGTGTGTGTGTGTGTTGTGTGTGTGTGTGTGTGTGTGTCCTCGTAAAGCTTGATTTCGCATTGAGATTACAAAAATGAATTTGTGCCGGGCGTGCAGTGAAGAGAAAGAGGAAACGGCAGACTGACTGAGGGAGGGGTCACACACAAGAAAACATTGGGGGGGGGGGCTCTATAGAGAAACCTGTTGGGTCAGAGAAACCTGTAGGGGGAGCTCTATAGAGAAACTGTAGGGGGCTCTATAGAGAACCTGTAGGTGGGCTCTATAGAGAAACTGTAGGGGGGCCTATAGAAACAAGTAGTGGCTCTTTAGAGAAACCTGTAGGGGGGGGGCTCTGTGGAGAAACCTGTTGGGGCAGAGAAACCTGTAGGGGGAGCTCTAAATAGAAACCTGTAGGGGAGCTCTATAGAGAAAACCGGTAGGGGGGGGCCTCATAGAGAAACAAGTAGTGGGGCTTTAGAGAAACCTGTAGGGGGGGGCTCTGTGGAGAAACCTGTTGGGGCAAAGAAACCTGTAGGGGAGCTCTAATAGAAAACCTGTAGGAGCTCTATATAGAACCTTGTAGGGGGAGCTCTATAGAGAAACCTGTAGGGGGGCTCTATAGAAACCTGTAGTGGGGGCTCTATAGAGAGAAACCTGTAGGGGGGTCTATAGAGAAACCTGTAGTGGGGCTCTATAGGAAACCTGTAGGGGGGCTCTATAGAGAAACCTGTAGGGGGGCTCTATAGAGAACCTGTAGGGGGCTCTATATAGAACTGTAGGGAGCTCTATTAGAAACCTGTAGTGGGGGCTCTATAGAGGAAACATGTAGGGGGGGCTCTATAGAGAAACCTGTAGGGGGGCTCTATAGAGAAACTTGTAGCGGGGGCTCTATAGAGAAACCTGTAGGGGGACTCTGTACAGAAACCTGTAGGGGGACTCTTCAGAGAAACCTGCCAGCAAACTGCACAGCGCCCCTTTAACAAACTCTTCTTTTAACTCAAACTAAGTTCTTTTCTTTCCCTACAAAGCCAAGTAGTTTAGTTTGGGTTCACGATGTTAAATGCAGGGTTCATAGTTTGACGAGCAGGGTCCCAGAGACTTAAAAAGTGAAGCCCAGTGGGAATGAGAAGGGCGCGTTATTTGACCCAAAGTAGTAGTCAAGACCCGTGAAATGTCTTTAAAAAGACACCTGCTACATACACGCATTCCCATCGGATCCCGTTGTCCGTGCTCGTATGACATCAAAACCCCGATAGCCCGTCCATCCTTTCCAAATGTTAAAAAGGTAGATTTCAGCTCTTATTTGGAAGTGTTATATTGCCACTTATTGTTTTTCGGCAATTGTCCATCACATTTTTTTTGTGAAACACATAACGCTGTTTTAATGTTTTTGTTTTGAAAATAAAAGAAATCAAATCAAATCAAATATTTTGGAGCGTTTGTCGGTTTTCACTCTGTCAGGCATCGAGGTGTCAGACTCGTTAAAAGAGGCCGAGGCCGCGGAGCTAATAAGGTGCTAATCCCGAGCGCACGCACACACACACACACACACACACACACACACACACACACACACACACACACCCTCCTCCACCCTACAAAGGCTGAACACACAGGGCGAGCTGCAGAGAGACACACACACACGTGACGTGGCTTATCTCCGGTCTCCAGACAGCCGTCCCAGATCAGTCGACGCGCCGCGCGATCGACGCGTCCGATAAGCAAATTAAGACGGAAATAAACTGTACGCGTTATCGGGGGAACCCGGTACACGGCCTAATTAGGATGCGGCGTGTGTGTGAGGGGATGATACGGGGGGACTGGAGGGGCAGGAGAGCAGGGGAGGGGGTTCATGTTGAAGCGGAGCAGGGACAGTTTGTATCCTGGTGGCCCTCAAAATGGCAGCAAGAGGGAGCAGTTTAAAAACACAATACCCAGAATTCCTGAGGGGTGACGTGTCAGGTAAACTGCCCCCAGTACGTCTGCAGGTCTCGACTAGTCTCTCTTGATGCTTTATGTGACAGATGTGGACGGGGTACGAAAGACAATCACTTCAGTCGACGTATTTCCTGGAATTTATGTGTCTGTAGAAGACAACATGACGTCAGTGGTCTGTTTCCAGCGTTAACAGCATCTGCACCTAAACATCACACAACAGAATTCAATTCAATTCAATTTTATTTATAGTTCACACACTCATAATGTACCTCCGTTGTTTACATTATACAAACGCAGAGGTGGGTAGTAACGAGTTACATTTACTCCGTTACATTTACTTGAGTAAGTTTTTGAAAAAATTGTACTTCTAGGAGTAGTTTTAAATCACTATACTTTTACTTTTACTTGAGTAGATTAGGGAAAAATAAACTGTACTCTTCCTCCGCTACATTAGGCTACAATGAGCCGTTAATCGTTACATACGCGTCACTTGTCTTTTACCCCCGCGTACGTTCATTTAATGTTTAGTTTGACAGAGAGGAGACGAAGAGAGCGCTCTCCACGTGACTGTGCTTAACCAATCACACGTCGTTGTGCAGTCACGTGACGTACTCGTTTCACGCACCGAAAGGTTAGCTTTTTACGGTCGTAGCAAAGCAAAGACGTCAGAATCAAACGTGCCAAGGCAACGCAGACCAGGAGGACCCCCCCCCCCCTCCCGGCTCATAGTGAAAGCATGGTTCCTTTAGGAAAAAGTTGTGAAAGCAGAGTACGTTTATGCGGTTGTTGTGAGGGTCTACAAAACCAACACCGGACATGTCAGCGTTCAACAACTCAACTCTAACCTGAGGAGACGTAGCGGTGGTGTAGTTTCTGCCTGGGGCGGAGGTTGCTGTTTTCTCGGTCGGTTCCATCCGGTATGTTTACACCATGCCCGTCCCCTCCTCCTTTGCTTTTCCCTTCCCTTCCCCCGCATTTTTTCCTTCCTCCCTCCTTTACCTTCCTTTCTTCTGTGCTTCACCATCCTTTTCCTCCATC
>NC_045737.1:38560524-38566303 GCF_008692095.1 Etheostoma spectabile | reverse complement strand
TACATACGGTATGTTTTACACATGCAGTATCCATCCTAATTTGATGTGACAAGTCTCTTTAACTTAAGCTATTTTGTAATTAATAAATTAATTTAAATTAATTTTATTGATGGGATGAACTATAATTTGCCTAAAGATGATTATTTTGTATTTTGTTTGTCTGGTTGATGCTTGTTTTAAGAAATAAATCAGACGTTACTCAACAGTTACTCACTAATCCATTGCTACTTCCACATATCCACTGCTCCCCCTATTGAAACTCGTGTTCATGAGTCTATCATAGGCACTCTCTAACTCTGAACCCTGAAGCTCTAAACCCCCACTAGATGTGACCGAAACTAATTATTTCTGTCATGCCTTGTGATCACTTCTGATGTGTGACAGAACCCTGTCTGATCTGTTGGCGCCTTCAACTGTGACACATTGAAATAGTTAAACCAGCCTTATGTTAAGTTGGATCTTGGAAAAATCACCTCATGTGGAAAAACTGGTGGTTGTCGCTCGTGTTGTTTAATAGTTTGACTTGTCGTTCCACTTGTTTACGTTCGACATTATAACTACTATAATCTTTTGATTTAATGCTTTGTGGTTAAGCGATGGACAAAACTAATATGTGGATAGGGGATGTCGTATGAAGTGTCGTTGGGTCGTTTGCTCCCTAAGCAAATCCCAAGAAATAGACGGCCTCAAATGTCTGGTTTTTGTCCCTAACGCTCTTTGCATCAGTAGTAGTTTTCAGGGGATTCTCAAAAAGAAAGTTATAACACAAATTTATTGTACATCAGAGATAAAATGTTTTTTTTTCACGATATTTATACTAATCTATACCTTTTTGAACGTTGCAACTCCACTGGTAACACATATACTTAATCCCTCTCTGGGGGGGATTTTTTGCCATCGAATGGTTAACGTGTGAGTGGGGGACTTGTTCTCTGCCCCCCATCATGGTTGTGCAGTCGATACCCTTGAAAGCGGTCTAACCCCGCTCGTAATTTAACCCTCGCTGATCACAACCAGCAGACAGTGAACTAATGAGGTGTCCCAAACATCCCTTTCTAAGCTTCATTCTCCCTTTCAGCCTGAACCACATAGTCCTATGTTAATTCCTCTACATGTACTTTTGTTTTTGTTCTCTGTCCATTTGTTTGTGTGAGGGGGGGAGATGTCAGTGTGGTTTATGTCAGCTCGAGAATGTCTAATGAACGCGACTTCCAATAACCTTCGTCCTATCATGGCGACGTCTCTCACAGTTGGTTGAGCCCAGAAGGCCCAGGGCACCTGTCCCATAGTGCGGCACTCAACAAACCCCCCCTCCCCCCCCCTGCCCCGTCCCCATCACACCAAAACAAACACGATAAATGACACTCAACGCAACGGCACACCAAACTATCACAATGTTAATCCGCTGAGAGCATAGCCATCATCCGTCCCCCCCTCGTGCATGCGAGCCTCGTCAAGCGCATGTTGGTGTCTCCTGCTGTGATTGTGGTTTGATGTCTAGCTATGTGGGTGGGCGCGGGAGTGGGAATATTGTACCGCCGTGCAGTGAGGCACATGGAAAGACCTACAAGAGTGCGCAGCAAAGTGCGCTCCACAGTGCACACTTGTTTACACACTTGCTTCCTTGAGACCAATATTAGGGTTACTTGCCCGAGTAGCATGGTCATTATTTATGTGCATGCTGGGTGATGGGTAGTGTGTGGTGTGATCGCGTTGTGTGTGGGTGTGTGTGTGTGTGTGGTGTGTTGTGTGGTGGTATGTCGTTGCTGTACGTGGAAGATGTGAATCGTTGGTGTGTGGTGTGCGGGCCATCGGAAAACATCTGATTTGCGTCAGCCCATGTGAGATTACAAAAAAGGTGGGTGGCCACGTGGGGCGTCAGCGCCATGTGAAGAGAAAGATGATAACTCAAGACAGTGACTGAGGGCGTGGGCTTCCCACTCAGAGACACCCCCAATTGGTGGGGGCAGGGGCTCTATAGAGAAGACCTGTTGTGGTGCGAGGCTCTAGCAGTGACTGACTCTGTTGACAGGGAAGCCTCTAGCTAGGACGTACATGACCACCTGGCTCCTGGAAAAATCTCTAAGAGAGCAAACATCGCCTAGGATGGGCTCTAATAAGAAATGCACCACCGCTAGGGGGGCTCTCCTAAGCTAGACGAAAACAAGTAGGCCGGAGGCGATACTTCGGTGGGACAGAAATCCTTCGTCTAGAGACCTTGGCCAGGTGAATGGTGATGGCCGGTCTTATTAGTGGAGTAAAATACCCATTGTTGTGTGTATTGCGTGGTTAAAGAATACCTGCTAAGGGGTGCCGCCATAATACCTATACGAAACCCTCGTCACATGCTGGAGCCTCCCTATCGTAAAACCTGGCTTCACGGTGGGCCGGGTCTATAGATGAATCAAGTAGTGGGGCTCTTCTAATGAGAAACCTGTACGGTCCGTGGGGGCGCTCTGTGTGGAGAAACCTCATTGCGGGACAGACGTGCAACCTGTAAGGAGTGTACGCCCCTCATCATCTGAACCCCTGTTACGGTCAGTGCCTCTATAGAGACACACCTGCTGGGGGAGGCTCTACTAGAGAACCTGTAGGGGGCCTCCTATCCAATAGACAAAACCCACGATGCGGGCTTGCAATAGTAGAACCTTGTGTTGGGGGCCTCTATTATAGATAAACCGGTAGTGAGCGGGGGCTCGATAACGCACACCTCTTAAGTCGGGGCTCGATACGGACAACACCCTGTAGGGGGGGGGGGGGGGGACTCTACTAGGAGAAACCTGTCAGGCGGTCTCGATATAGAAACCTGTAGGGGGAGCTCTATATAGAACCTGTGAGTTTGTGCGGGCCCGCCTATTAGAGAAACCCTTAGGCGGGCTCTTCGAGAAATCTTAGGCGGGGGCCTATAGAGAAAACCCTAGGGGAGGCTCTATAGAACCAAGCTTGGTAGTGGGTGCTACTAGTAGAGAAAAACCTGTAGGGGACTCTTACGACCGCTGTAGCGGGCCCGCCCTCCTTCAAGAACCTGTAGGGGGGCTCTACAAGAAACCTGTAGGCGGGGGCCTCTATACACGAGAAACTCGTGCGACGGGACGGGCCTCTATCGAGAACCTGTAGTGTGTAACTCTTGTAGCAGAAAACCTTCTATGGGGAGCTCTTTTCAGGAACCGTCCCTTCCCAGGCAACTGCACAATAGGCGCCCCCTATAATACAAACCCAGAGTCTTCTCTTTTAAACCTCAAACTAAGTTCTGTTCTATCCTCCCTACAAAGCCAAGATAGTTAGTTAGTCTCGTGCGTGTGTTCACAGAGAGTGTTAATGCAAGCTCCTGAAAGTATTGACGAGCAGAGTCATCCACATAAGCGACTATAAAAATTCATAACAAGTCCCAGTGGGTAAGTGTATAAGGGCGCGTCTATGAGTTACCTGTCTATAAAATAAGAGCGAATGCACACAGACCCGTGAGATATAATGTCATTACAACAAAAGACATCCTCGCTCGTACAATACTCAACGCAATATCCCCTCGGGTTCCCGTGTCCGGCTCGGTATGACACAAAACCCCATAGCCCCGTCCATCCTTCCAATGTGCTTAATAAGGTAGTCATTGTATCTCATCGCTAATGATTGTGCTAAAGTCGTTTTTAACTTACGCCATCTTATTGTTTTGTTGCAATTTGTCCATCAACATTTTTTTTGTGAAACCCATTAACGCTGTGTTAGAATGTTTTTGTTTTGAAAATAAAAGAATCAAATCAACTCTCAAATATTTTGGAGCGTTTGGCGGTTTTATCACTCTGTCCAGGGCATCGAGGTGTCAGACGCCCTCGTAAAAGAGGGCCGAGGCCAGCGGTAAGCTCAATAAGTGCTAAAATTACCCCGACGCACGCACACACACACACACACACCTCACACACACACACACACCACACACAACACAAGTCCCTCCTCCACCCTACAAAGCTTGAATCACCTCGGGGCTGAAGCCTGCAGAGATCCCCACACACACGATGGACCTTGGCTTATCTCCGGCTCTCGCAGACAGCCGTCCAGACCAGCAACCACTTCGACGCGGCCGCGCATCGACACGCGTCCGATTAAAGCAAATTATATACGGAATAAACTGGTACGCCGTTACGGGGGAACCGTGTACCTCCATAATTAGGAATGCGGCTGGCGTCTGGTGATTGATACGTGGGGACTCGGTATTGGTTCAGGAGATGTCTAGGGGTGGTGTATGTTTCTGTTTTTGCATTAATTGCTAGGTGCTCGGACATGTTTATCATTCCTTTTGGTGTTGCCCTCATAATATTGAGTTGCTTAAAACGCCGAGAGTGACGCAGTTTGGTCGTTTAAAAACTCTACCACCAGACAATATCCCATGAGTCGCGAGATGACGTGTAACAGAGGTCAACTTCCCCCAGTAACGATCTGCCTTCACCAAAAGGCTCTCGACTACCATCTCTCATAATATATGACGCGTTTATGTGACAGATGTGGCCCGGGGTGAAGACCAAAATCCTTCATATCAGTCGACGTATTTCCTCCTGAATGTAGGTGTCTGTAGAAGACATACCACCGCTGTGTGACGTTCTGATATGACAACGTGGTCTCGTTTCCCTACGTCCTGTCTAACACGCGCATCATACACCTACAAAACATAGCACCATCAACAAGCATTGCTAATTCAACTGCAATTGTATTATTTATATTCCGGACACTCATAATGTACCTCCGGTTTGTTACATTATACAAACGCAGACTGTCTGGGTAGTACTACACAGGTTACATTTACTTGCCACGATGAACCGTACACTCTGCAGTAAGCTGTGCGGAAAAAATGTACCACGTGCTTGGACTGAGTACATGTAAATTCACTAAATACAGGGTACGGTGGACGTTGAGGAAGACTTAGGGAAAATAATACTGTACTCACTTCCGCCGCGTACATGGTAGGCCTACAGGAGCTCGGTTACGCGTGACCGACACCGGCAGTGGGGGGAAACGGACCGAGAACGCGCCCCGCGTCACGATCCGCAATTGTCTGAACAGGGGCGTATTTTTGACAGAGAGCGGAGAGAGACGACTCCTACCACGTGACTGGCTTACCAATAACGTCGTCGGGAGCAGGCACGTGACGGTAACTCGTTGTCGCAGCGCGACATGTTGAGCTTTACGGTCTAGCAAAGCAAGAGTCACGAATCCACGTCGCCCCAAGCGCACGCGACCAGGAGGACCCCGCCCCCCCCCCTCCTGCCATCATAGTGAAAGCCTGAGTCCTACCTTTTAGAAAAGTGACACGCAGCTCGTTAGGGCGCCTGATGCTTGACGGTCTACAACCAAACGTACATGTCTCGTTCAACAACATCCATACCTCTAACCTAGAGGAGACATCAGCCGGTGGTTTGATTTTCTGCTGTGGAGAGGTGGATGTTGTCTTCCTAGGTACATAACTGTATGTTTTACCCCATGACATATCCATCCTAACTTGATGTGACAAGTCTCTTTAACTTAAGCTAATTTGTAATTAATCACATTAATTGAAATCCTTATTTTATATGACATGGGATGACTCAATAATTATGCCTAAAGAATGATCTATATTGTATTTTGTTCTGTCTGGTTGACCGGCTTCTGTTTTAAGAATAAATCAGACGTTCGTCAACAGTTTAGGCTCACTACTTGAGTCAAGTGGTTCATCACGTACTTCTTTTTACACTCTTACTCAAGTCAATTTTGGAGGACTACTTTTACACTTTACATCTTAGTCATATTTTCT
>NC_045737.1:38560314-38560499 GCF_008692095.1 Etheostoma spectabile | reverse complement strand
GAAGTAACAGTACTTTTACTTGAGTACAATTTTTGGCTACTCTACCCACCTCTGTACAAACGCGCGAAAACGGCGGGAAAAGAAAGTTATGACAATGCGTCATTACAAGCTACATTTAACCGTAAAAATGGCACAAAGCAGTCAGTCAACATGTCTTAACTTTGCAAAAATAAATGTTGAAGGGT
>NC_045737.1:38559733-38560304 GCF_008692095.1 Etheostoma spectabile | reverse complement strand
TCTTCAAAGAAAACAATAAAATAGCGCAGCTGCTTTTTACACACAACCTACCTCAGCAATACAAGACGTTATTGTGGGGGGGAAACCGGGAGCTACGGCAACACAGGAGGCACAAAAGAGGCGCAATGCAGTCACAACATCTCTGCAGGAAACAATGGCGATGTGATGAATTAATTGTACTCAATAAGATGAAATTCACAAATGTCCAACAAAACATTAACTGATATTTATAATTTAATAAAACGAAAATTGGAAATTAGAATTAGTAAAATACATTTTTAACTCCGTTACATTTACACCAAAGGAGAATGTGAGAACCAAGATGTTTTAGCATTCACATTCATTTTTTCTCTCTCTCTTCCGTGCGGGTCACGTATTGAAAGACGCCGTCATTTAGCTTACCTATGTAAATTAATATCCAGGGTACCAGGGTACCAGGGTACCAGGGTACCAGGGTACTAGGGTACCAGGGTACCAGGGTACTAGGGTACCAGGGTACCAGGGTACAAGAGGCTGAAATGGGTTTCCTCAGGAGGGGGGGGGGAGGCTGGCGTCTCCCTTAGAGATCGGG
>NC_045737.1:38559651-38559723 GCF_008692095.1 Etheostoma spectabile | reverse complement strand
CCCCAGTCGGAGCTGGTTGATGTGGACCGGGAAAGGGAAGTTTGGGGTCCCCTACTGGAGCTGCTGCCCCCG
>NC_045737.1:38554047-38559641 GCF_008692095.1 Etheostoma spectabile | reverse complement strand
CCGGATAAGCGGATGAAGATGGATGGATGGATGTAAATTAGTAAAAATGTACCCAAAAATGTGACGTCCGACACTTTTTATGAAGAAGAAAGCCTTAAGTTTTCAAAAAGCATTCGACGTACAGTTTGAGCCGCTGTGTTCTGCTTCGTGTATCCATGCAGCGTGTTGACAATCAGACCCAGAGAGAGGAGCTTCGAAAGGAAAACAGGCTTTGAATTGGGGCAAATGCGTGGCGTGCGTGCCTTTTTTTGCTAACATTTTGAATTAATTTCCGGTACAATTGACCTTATCTACACACAACACGACTTCTGCACGTTCTGCACAGCAAATTTCCGCAAATTTGAAAAAGCAAAAACTATGCGTGTCGTGCAGATGAACGCTTTACCACACCACGAGCACTCTATTCACCACAAGATGATTTGTTGGCAGCTCATGAATTATGTGTTATGAACGGAGCTGGGCAAGTTAACGCCTTATTATCGCGTTAACTCATTAATTAATTAACGTGCGTTAACGCAGTTTTTATTATTTCGTTATTATTGTGAAAGTTTGTTGCTCACAGGCTTTGTAAATACTGCAAAGTTGAATTTTCTCATCCCTGGAGTACTTCTTCCAGTCTGAAATATCACCTTGACGGTTGATACCTGTGTCTCTCAGTGTCTCTGCTTTACAGCGCGTTGGACAGTGTCCCTCAGTGTCTCTGCTTAACAGTGCGTTTGACAGTGTCCCTCAGTGTCTCTGCTTAACAGCGCATTGGACAGTGTCCCTCAGTGTCTCTGCTTTACAGCGCGTAGGACAGTGTCTCTGCTTTAAAGCGCGTTTAACAATGTCCCTCAGTGTGTCTGCTTTACAGCGCGTTGGACAGTGTCCCCCAGTGTCTCTGCTTTACAGCACGTTGGACAGTGTCCCCCAGTGTCTCTGCTTTACAGCGTGTTGGACAGTGTCCCCCAGTGTCTCTGCTTTACAGCGCGTTGGACAGTGTCCCCCAGTGTCTCTGCTTTACAGGGCGTTGGACAGTGTCCCCCAGTGTCTCTGCTTTACAGCGCGTTGGTACAGTGTCCCTCAGTTGTCTCTGCTTAACGGCTTTTGACAGTGTCCGCTCAGTGTTTCTGCTTTCCGCACACATTGGACAGTGTCCTCTCAGTTTCTCTTCTTCTTTACAGCGCGTTGGACAGTGTCTCCCTCAGTGTCTCTGCTTCACCAGCGCGTTTGACAGTGTCTCTCAGTGTCTCTGCTTACACCGCATTAGACGTGTCCCTCAGTGTCTCTGCTTCATCACAGTCGCGTTGGAACAGTGTCCCTCAGTGTCTCTGCTTAACAGGCGTATGGGACATGTCTACAGTGTCCTGCTTAAGCAGCGTTGTACAGTGTCTCTCATGTCTCTGTAACAGCGTGTTGGACATGTCCCTCAGTGTCTCTGCTTAACAGCGCATTTGACAGTGTCTCTCAGTGTCTGCTTAACCCTCATTGGCTCTGCTTTACAGCGCGTTGGGACAGTGTCCCTCAGTGTCTCTGGTTAACACGCATGACAGTGTCCTCAGTGTCTCTGCTTCACAGCGCGTTTGACAGGTCTCGTTTACAGCGCATTGGACATTTCGCTCATGTCTCGTCTTTAAAGCGCGTTTGACAGTGTCTCTCAGGTCTCTGCTTTACAAGCGCATTGGACATTTCCCTCAGTGTCTCTGCTTTACAGCGCATTGACAGTGTCCTCTCAGTGTCTCTGCTTTACAGCGCGTTGGCGTGTCCCTCATTGTCTCTGCTTAACAGCGCGTTTGACAGTGTCCTCAGTGTCTCTGCTTAACAGCGCGCTTGACAGTGTCCTCATGCATGTGTCTCTGCTTAACAGCGCGTTTGACAGTGTCCCTCAGTGTCTCTGCTTAACAGCGCGCTTGACAGTTTCCCTCAGTGTCTCTGCTTTACAGCGCGTTGGACAGTGTCCCTTAGTGTCTTGCTTAACAGCGCGTTGCACAGTGTCCCCAGTGTCTCTGCTTTACAGCGCGTTGGACAGTGCCATCAGTGTCTCTGCTTTAACAGCGCGTTGGACAGTGTTCTCAGTGTCTCTGCTTTAAGCTGCTTTGACAGTGTCCCTCAGTGTCTCTGCTTTAGCAGCGTTGTGGACAGTGTCCTCAGGTGTCTCTGGCTTAACAGCGCGTTGTACAGTGTCCAAGTCGTCACAGTGTCCCTGCTTTACAGCGCGTTGGACAGTGTCCTCAGTGTCTCTGTCTTAAAGCGCGTCAGCACGTGTCCTCAGTGTCTCTGCTTTACAGCGCGTTTGCAGTGTCCCTCAGTGTCTCTGCTTAACAGCGCGTTTGACAGTGTCCCTCAGTGTCCTGCTGTAACAGCGGTTGACAGTACCCTCAGTGTCTTGTAACAGCGCGTTTGACAGTGTCCCTCAGTGTCTGCTGCTAACAGCGCATTGGACGTGTCCCCAGTGTCTTGCTTTACTGCGCGTTGGATGTGTTTTGCCATTGCTTGTAACTTCCAATATTCTTTGGAGTTATACTGCAATATTACAGAAACATTGTATGGAACTAAGGAAACTAAAGGTATTCATGACCTATTTATAATACTGATCATGTTTAAAGAGGGTTCCACACGACGCAAAGATGTCATGCTTCCTTTAACTGGACTTTTATTTGAAGGAATCTCATTATCGTTGTAATTATCTTATTTTGGAGAATATTGAGATTATATAAGGGTTAGAATGTGTGACATCACACGCCCTTGATGATACTGCTGTAGAAGGCTCGGTGTGATGTCACAAGCGTGTGACATCACACGTCCTTTGATGGAGTTCCTGTGGCTTTGAACACAGAGCTGGATCTCACTGAGAAACACACCAGCTTTCACTTGAACCCTGTCTTCTCAGTAGGAGACACGTCTTTGTCTGTCACAGCGGCTCAAAACTCAAAACACTTCTCCAAACGCAATACTAGCAGTACTACTACAAAATACTCCACTACCACACGAGATTATTGTTAAAAAATATCTTCTGGCGGGCGCTACAGAGCACTGTTCGCCAAAACCAACAGTTCAGGAACAGTTTCTACCCACAAGCCATCTGTCTGATAAGCTGACTCCTGACCCACAGTGTCAGGTTCAGTTCTGGTCAATACCCAGTAATCACTGTCTATACAGCAGCTGTATTATTCCTTATTTAATTACTCATCATTTCCATTCTCACATCTCACTCATTGTTTTTATTTATTCATCATTCTCCTTTCCTATTTTCAGAACTGTTCATATTGTAATATAATAACATACTACTATTTATCCAGTACCATTGCACTACGCACATTTAAATAATTTATTGATCTCTTCATTGCAATCATGCCTCATATTAAGTTTCTGTTTAGAGTATGTATATATGTGGTGTATATTAGAGTGCATATATTGGTTTGGTTGATTATATAGGCCTAAGTGTAAGCACAGTGTGAGTAATGCACAGTTCGAGGACCTGAGAAGGACCTTCTGGAGATCCATAACAGAAAACAAGGAGCTGGTCTCAGAGGAATGCTGGCCTGGTGGAGGGGAAGAGGAAAATCCTCAAGGGCTCATAGAGTCAGAAGGTTTAGTTAGGCATAAGAATGATGAAGGACGAGAAACTCAAGAATCAAGAGATACGCCTTCTCAAGGAACGTTTGGCCGAGCGCAAAAATACTCACAGAGAGATTTCGCCGGAGGTACAAACGCGTTCAATAAAGACGAGAGCAAGAGCAGGGACAGGCCTACCAGGTCGAGGTCAACTGCATCATGTCGAAAAATAAGGCTCTGACAAAAGAAAATAAGGAGCTGCGATGAAAATAAGAATGAGACGATGAAAAATAAGAATCTATGACGGAAAATAAGGATTTGATTATGAAAAATACGGATTTGATGGAGTTAGAGCGAAGCTTCGTTGTGAAATGCAGGCAGGAAGTGGACAAGCTCAAAACTTCGCAGAGTTCTTGACAAGGAGATGAGCCGGGTCGTTGTGGAGAAGGACGACCGGATCAGCAGTGTTAACGGAACAGAAGGGCGGGAAAACTCAGACGTCAGAGTGTGTGGCCAAGCTGGAAAAGAAAGAGAGCGAGATCTCCGGAGCGAGGCGAGTGGCAACGAAAAGTGTCGGCTCTGGAAGATAAGGTGCGGCTGGAGGGCTGCAAAGGGGATCTCCGGATAATGGAGGAGCTGGAAAGGAAGAGCAGAGAGACGGAGGACGAGTTGGCCCTCAAGGAGGCTCAGATGGAGGAAGAGATAGAGAACCTCACCCGGCAAAACACCGACTCCAGGTTCTTAAACTCAGCCTCCAGGCGTCCGGCGCCAGAAAACGCGACAAGGAGAGGCCAGCTGAGAAGAAAGGAAAAAGAAAGAAGGAGAGGAGGAGGAGTTAAAGAAGAAAGAAAAAGCAGAGGAGATGGAGAAGAGAGACAAGAAGGAGAGGAGGAGGAAGCAGAAGGAGAAAGGAAATGCATGGAAATGAGAAGAGAGAGAGAGGAAACTGAGAACGACTGAAAAAAGAAGAAAAGGATGAGAGAAGCAGAGACAAAGGAGAGGAAGGAGGAAGCAAGAGAGGAGAGAAAGTGAAAATGGAAAATGAGAAGAGAGAGAAGGAGGAACTGAAACGACTGAAAAAAGAAGAAAAGGAGAAGGAGAAGAGAGACAAGAAAGAGGAAGGAGGCGGAAGAAGAGAGGGAGAAGATGAAAATGAAAATAAAAGAGAGAGAAGGAGGAACTGAAATGGCTGAAACAGAGAAAAGGAGATGGAGAGAAGAAAGCGAGAGAGGAAGGAGGAATTGAAATAACTGAAACAAGAGAAAAGGAGAGAGGCGAAGAGGCAAGAGGAGAGGAAGGAGGAAGTGAATTCCCCTCCTATTCCCAAACCGCTAGAACTGTACTCTAAAGTCGGGGATAAAGTCTTGTGTGAACTGCACATCATCTGTCTGTAATTGTCCTCCATCCATCCATCATCTCCTCAAAAATCATTGTTCATGCATTAATCCATCATCCTCCACCATCCATCCGTCCTCGAGGACGGTGCATCAGGGTGAGTACGGTTCTCCTATCAAGGAGACGGCGGGTTTCACGGGTGTAGAGTCTGCGACTCGGGTGATATGGTATCCGGTTTTCCGTGGCCGTCTACTCAAAAAAAAAACGAAACGGGGGTGATGAAAACCAAGGAAAAAGGGAAGAAGAAGGAAAAAACCGGCGTAGTGAATCACTGAGGCAGAAAATATTGAGGGGTGCACAGCCGTGGCCAGTGGTAGGGGAAAACGGCATCCAAAGGGGAAAGGCAACATGCGGTGGATAAATCAAGAAGAAGAGGACAAACCTCCGAATTAAGAATGCACTCAACTGGAATGGGTAAACACTTCTGGGTTACTCACTTTAGCACCTGTACGCCTAACTATAATTTATACATATCGCGGGGTAATAAATAATAAATCCTTACACTCTAAGTAGTGTTAATGATCTCACTGACTAGGAATGACGTAAACTCCGTTACGGCTCCTTATCTCCGCTCGGTTTTAAGATTGGTTTTACGTGTTCCTCTCCTCCCTTCGACAGCTGGGACCCTGCCAGGGCTTCGTGTAGGAAAACAACAAATTCAAACA
>NC_045737.1:38552285-38554022 GCF_008692095.1 Etheostoma spectabile | reverse complement strand
GGGCTTAACAGAACGTTGACAGTTCCCTTCAGTGTCTCTGCTCTAACAGCGTGTTGGACAGTGTCTCAGTGTCTCTGCTTAACAAGCGCATTTGACATGTCTCTCAGTGTCTTTGCTTAACCCTCATTGGCTCTGCTTTACAGCGCGTTGGACAGTGTCCCTCAGTGTCTCTGCTTAACAGCGCATGGACAGTGTCCCTCAGTGTCTCTGCTTCAAGGCGTTTGACAGTGTCTCTGCTTTACAGCGCATTGGACAGTTTCCCTCAGTGTCTCTGCTTTAAAGCGCGTTGACGTGTCTCTCAGTGTCTCTGCTTTACAGCGCATTGGACATTTCCCTCAGTGTCTCTGCTTTAGCCGATTGACAGTGTCTCAGTCTCTGCTTTACAGCGCGTTTGACAGTGTCCCTCAGTGTCTCTGCTTAACAGCGCGTTTGGACAGTGTCCTCAGTGTCTCTGCTTAACAGCGCGCTTGACCGTGTCCCTCAGTGTCTCTGTTAACGAGCGTTTGACAGTGTCCCTCAGTGTCTCTGTTAACAGCGCGCTTGACAGTTCTCAGTGTCTTGCTTTACAGCGCGTTGGACAGTGTCCCTTGGTCTCTGCTTAACAGCGCGCTGCACAGTGTCTCAGTGTCTCTGCTTACAAGCGCGTTGGACAGTGTCCATCAGGTCTCTGCTTTACAGCGCTTTGGACAGGTTTCAGTGTCTCTGCTTTAAAGCGCGGTTGACCGTGTCCTCAGTGTCTTGCTTACAGCGCGTTTGACAGTGTCCCTCAGTGTCTCTGCTTAACAGCGCGTTTGACAGTGTCCCACAGTGTCCCTGCTTTACAGCGCGTTGGACAGTGTCTCTCAGTGTCTCTGCTTTAAAGCGCGTTTCACAGTGTCCCTCAGTGTCTCTGCTTTACAGCGCGTTTGACAGTGTCCCTCAGTGTCTCTGCTTAACAGCGCGTTTGACAGTGTCCCTCAGTGTCTCTGCTTAACAGCGCGTTTGACAGTATCCCTCAGTGTCTCTGCTTAACAGCGCGTTTGACAGTGTCCCTCAGTGTCTCTGCTTAACAGCGCATTGGACAGTGTCCCTCAGTGTCTCTGCTTTACTGCGCGTTGGATAGTGTTTTGCCATTTGCTTGTAATTCCAATATTCTTTGGAGTTATACTGCAATATTACAGAATACATTGTTATGGAAACTAAAGGTATATTCATGACCTATTTATAATACTGATCATGTTTAAAGAGGGTTCCACACGACGCAAAGAATGTCATGCTTCCTTTAACTGGACTTTTATTTTGAAGGAATTATCATTATCGTTGTAATTATCTTATTTTGGAGAATATTGAGATTTATATAAGGGTTAGAATGTGTGACATCACACGCCCTTTGATGATACTGCTGTAGAAGGCTCGGTGTGATGTCACAAGCGTGTGACATCACACGTCCTTTGATGGAGTTCCGTGGCTTTGAACACAGAGCTGGATCTCACTGAGAAACACACCAGCTTTCACTTGAACCCTGTCCTTCAGTAGGAGACACGTCTTTGTCTGTCACAGAGCTCAAAACTCAAAACACTTCTCCAAACTGCAATACTAGCAGTACTACTACAAAATACTCCACTACCACAAGAATTATTGTTAAAATATCTTCTGGCAGGGCGCTACAGAGCACTGTTCGCCAAAACCAACAGGATTCAGGAACAGTTTCTACCCACAAGCCATCTGTCTGATGAACAGCTGACTCCTGACCCACAG
>NC_045737.1:38548885-38552275 GCF_008692095.1 Etheostoma spectabile | reverse complement strand
AGTTCTGGTCAATAACCCAGTAATCACTGTCTATACAGCAGCTGTATTATTCCACTTATTTAGTATTACTCATCATTTCCATTCTCACATCTCACTCATTGTTTTTTATTTATTCATCATTCTCCTTTCCTATTTTCAGAACTGTTCATATTGTAATATAATAACATACTACTATTTATCCCAGTACCATTGCACTACGCACATTTAAATAATTTTATTGATCTCTTCATTGCAATCATGCCTCTATATAGTTTCTGTTTAGAGTATGTATATATTGTGTGTATATTAGAGTGCATAATTCTGTTTTGGTTGATATATAGGCCTAAGTGTAAGCACAGTGTGAGTAATGCACAGTTCGAGGACCTGAGAAGGACCCTTCTGGAGATCCATAACAGAAACAAGGAGCTGGTCTCAGAGAATGCTGGCCTGGTGGAGGGGAAGAGGAAAATCCTCAAGGCTCTAGAGTCAGAAGGTTTAGTTAGGCATATAATGATGAAGGACGAGAAACTCAAGAATCAAGAGATACGCCTTCTCAAGGAACGTTTGGCCGACGCAAAAATACTCACAGAGAGATTTCGCCGGAGGTACAACGCGTTCAATAAAGACGAGGACAAGAGCAGGAGACAGGCCTACCAGGTCGAGGTCAACTGCATCATGTCGAAAAATAAGGCTCTGACAAAAGAAAATAAGGAGCTGCTGATGAAAAATAAGAATGAGACGATGAAAAATAAGAATCTAATGACGGAAAATAAGGATTTGATTATGAAAAATACGGATTTGATGGAGTTAGAGCGAAGCTTCGTTGTGAAAATGCAGCAGGAAGTGGACAAGCTCAAAACTTCGCAAGAGTTCTTTGACAAGGAGATGAGCCGGGTCGTTGTGGAGAAGGACGACCGGATCCAGCAGATGTTAACGGAACAGAAGGCGCTGGAAACTCAGACGTCAGAGTGTGTGGCCAAGCTGGAAAAGAAAGAGAGCGAGATCCTCCGGAGCGAGGCCGAGTGGCAACGAAAAGTGTCGGCTCTGGAAGATAAGGTGCGGCGTGAGAGGGCTGCAAAGGGGATCTCCGAGATAATGGAGGAGCTGGAAAGGAAGAGCAGAGAGACGGAGGACGAGTGGCACCTCAAGGAGGCTCAGATGGAGGAAGAGATAGAGAACCTCACCCGGCAAAACACCGAGCTCCAGGTTCTTCAACTCAGCCTCCAGGAGCTCGCCCAGAAAACCGACAAGGAGAAGGCCAAGCTGAGAAGAAAGGAAAAGAAGGCAGAGGAGGAGGAGTTAAAAAGACAGAAGAAAGAACAGGAGGAGATGGAGAAGAGGAGCCAGGAAGGGAAGCAGTAAGGGCCGAACGTCAGAAGCTCTGAAAGTGGGACAATGGAAATGGAAAGATAGAAGGAGAACGGAAACGACTGAAAGAAGAAGAAAAGAATTGGCGAGAGAGAAGCCAAGAAGGAGATGAAGGACGACCAGAAGAGAAGAGAGCAAGTGAACAAGAAAAAGAAGAGATAGAAATGGAGTAACTGAAACGACTGAAAAAATAAGAGAAGGAGAAGGGACGAATAGACAAGAAAGAGAGGAAGGCGTAAGAAGAAGGTAGCCTACGAGTTTGAAAGATGAAAAATAAGAAAGAGAGAATGAACTGAATCCTGAAAAACAGAGGAAAAGTGAATGGAGAAAGAGACAATAGAGAGTATAGTTGATTAGGATTGAATAACGGAACAAGAGGACAGGAGGAATGGAGAAAGAGACAGCGAGGAGATTACAGGATGAAGTGAATTCCCTCGGCTATTCCCTAAACCCGATAGCCGTGTAGCTGCGGGAAAGTCGGGAGAAAGTCCTTGTGTGAACTGGCGACATCCTCTGTCTGAATTGTTCCCTCCATCCAGCCATGTCATGCCCTCAAAAATCAGGTTGTTCATAGCATTATTCAGTGGAATCCATCATGCCTCCCGTGCCTAGGGCCAGTGCCGTCCTAACAAAAAGGAGGGTGGTCCTGAGAGACGGCAGTCCTCCGGTGATTGCTCTGTCTTCAGGTATTGGCCAAAGAACCCTGCGGTAATCTGTAGCAAGTGGGTGTTAACGTGCCTGTCGAGGAAGTATGTGTATCCTCTGTCCCGGCCGGACTCCAAAGACTCAGGCAGCTGTAGAAGGCAGATGTGGAACGCAGTGGTGGACTTTAAAAACATGTACGGCACTCTAAGTGATTCGACCCAAGACCTGCAGGTCCCAGCTGGTAGAAGTGGAGGTAACTCGGGTGATCGGGTTTCCTGGCGCTCCAAAGCCTGCGGTCAAGCGCTGTAGAGGGAGGGGAACGCTGGTTGATCCGTTTCCCTGCCGTACCCAAAGACCTGCAGGGCTCACTGGAGAAGTGGAGGTAACTCTGGGTGATCCGTTTCCGGCCGACCTCCAAAGACCTGCAGTGTCAAGCTGTAGAAGTGGAGGGTTAACTCTGGGATGTCCGGTTTTCCTGCCGTACTCCAAGACCTGCGGGTTCAGCTGTAAAGTGGAGGGTCTCTGGTGATCCGGTTTCCTGCCGTACTCCAAAGACCTGCAGGTCCAGGCGTGTAGAAGTGGAGGTAACTCTGTGTGACCGGTTTCCTGCCGTACTCCAAGCCTCAGGTTCGCTGTGAAAGTGGAGGTAACTCTGGGTGATCCGTTTCCTGCCGTACTCCAAACCCTGCGGGGTCACTGTAGAAGTGGAGGTAACCTAATCTGGTAGATCCCGGTTTTCCTGCCGTGGACTCCAAAGACCTGCAGGTCGCCAGCTGTAGGAGTGGAGGGTAACTCTGGGTGATCCGGTTTCCTGCCGTACTCCAAAGACCTGCAGGTTCAGCTGTAGAAGTGGAGGGTAACTCTGGGTGATCCGGCGGTCCCGACACAACAGATACGTTATATAAATTAAAAAACCAGGACATTCAGGCACTCGGGGGGACACAGGACATTCACACACTCGGGGGGACACAGGACATTCAGACACTCAGGGGGACACAGGACATTCAGACACTCGGGGGGACAGAGGACATTCAGACACTCGGGGGGACACAGGACATTCAGACACTCGGGGGGACAGAGGACATTCAGACACTCGGTGTCGAGAAGACCAAAAACAGCTTTTCATAGTTTGGGCCCGAGCGCCCTATTGGGCCCTTTTTCCCGCCAAATGAATTGCCTTTTTGGAGGACTTATCATATTCAAAACTCACCATATTTGGCGGTCGCATCAAGTCTGGTGAAAATTTACGTATCTTAATGGTTTCGGTAATATGCGCACAAAAATGGCTCGCTAGCGCCACCTACAATATTACGAAAATTCTTACCCTGCACTACGTTTAACGTAGAGTCACAAAACTTGGTACACATATGTAGCATGGCAGGGCGGACAAAAAACTCC
>NC_045737.1:38548671-38548861 GCF_008692095.1 Etheostoma spectabile | reverse complement strand
CCCCCCCCTAAACCCAACAGGAAGTCCGCCATTTTGTTTTGAACGTGCGAAATTAGTGGGATTTTGGCCATTTCCACATGTCGTACTTTAACGAACTCCTCCCAAAAATTTCATCCGATCGACTTCAAATTCAGTTTGAGTCAACTTAAGACCTTAACGATGAAAAGTTATTAAAAGAAAAACTTTTCGT
>NC_045737.1:38548587-38548661 GCF_008692095.1 Etheostoma spectabile | reverse complement strand
GGGCGTGGCATGGCGGCCATTGTGAGTGTTTAGCGATGAAGGAGAACGTGGCTGTAACTGCAGTGTACGTTGTC
>NC_045737.1:38545787-38548577 GCF_008692095.1 Etheostoma spectabile | reverse complement strand
GCTTGAAATTTCCCACAATCACCAAGAGTCCTGGCCTGAGGACATCTGAAGGCCAATATGGACATTTGGAGATAGCGCCACCATCTGGCAACAGGAAATATGCCTTATGTGTGGTCTGTATGTTAAACTCAGCCGTCCCCTATAATTTGAACACGACCACCCACTCAGGCCACGCCCCCTTTCATAACAATTGAACCGTTCAAGCTATACTTCTGTGTGTGGTGTCAATGAACTCAGCAGAGACTTCCTTCTTCTTTGGTGTTGGTTTGACACGCCCCATATGCTTAAGCCACGCCCCCTTACATAACTAGCGACTACTTACATACAATGACTTGTATGATACATAGTGTTGTGTGAGGTGTCATTGAACTCAGCAGGGAGTTCAGTTTTCATTGGTGACGATAAGTGACGCGCAACTAGACGGTCTCAAGGAGAGGCGTCCGCCAGTAACCCCGAGTCGCGCAGGTTACCGAGGACCCTTCATCGCTGCTTGCAGCTTTAATTTTATTTGGTGTTCTGTCCTCTTTGAATGGAAGGTGTGTTACGATGCTAAAGGACTGTTTATTTACATGGAGTCATGCACACCTGAGAAATCTTATTCAGTGTCAGGAGGACAGGGCTGTAGTCAAGACCACCTTAGTCGAGTCCAAGGCAAGTCCAAGACCAGGACTAGTCGAGTCCAAGACAAGAACGAGTCCAAAAAGGTTTGAGTCCAAAACAAGACCGAGTCCAAAGAGGTTTGAGTCCGAGTCAAGACCAAGTCCAAAGAGGTTTCAGTCCGAGTCAAGACCGAGTCCAAAGAGGTTTGAGTGCAAGTCAAGACCGAGTACAAAAAGGTTTGAGTCCAAGACAAGACCGAGTCCAAAGAGGTTTGTGTCCAAGACAAGACCGTGTCCAAAGAGGTTCGAGTCCAAGTCAAGACCGAGTCCAAAGAGGTTCGAGTCCAAGACAAGACCGAGTCCAAAGAGGTTCCAGTCCAAGACAAGACCGTGTCCAAAGAGGTTCGAGTCCAAGTCAAGACCGAGTCGAAAGAGGATCGAGTCCAAGTCAAGACCGAGTCCAAAGAGGTTCCAGTCCGAGTCAAGCCCAAGTCCAAAGAGGTTCGAGTCCGAGTCAAGTTGAGTCCAAAAAGGTTTGAGTCCAAGTCAAGACCGAGTCCAAAGAATTTCGAGTCCGAGTCAAGTCGAGTCCAAAAAGGTTTGAGTCCAAGACAAGACCGAGTCCAAAGAGGTTCGAGTCCAAGTCAAGACCGAGTCCAAAGAGGTTCCAGTCCGAGTCAAGACCGAGTCCAAAAAGGTTTGAGTCCGAGACAAGACTGAGTCCAAAGAGGTTCGAGTCCGAGACAAGTTGAGTCCAAAAAGGTTTGAGTCCAAGACAAGACCGAGTCCAAAGAGGTTCGAGTCCAAGTCAAGACCGAGTCCAAAGAGGTTTGAGTCCAAGACAAGTCCAAGTAAAGACCGACTCTGTCCCAAATTGAGCTTAACCCTCGTCTTGTCTTCCCGTCAAAATGAAAATTAAGACTTTTATTGAAGTTTTTATTGTTTTTAACTTTGTTTCTTATGTTTTTGTCCCTTTTTTTCCATGTCCAACACTAGGGGAGAGCCGGACAGTGCAACGCGGACGAGAAAGACATTCTTCTTGACGTCAGGCCATTTTGGAATAATTCCCGGAATCTGTCTTGAGGGAGGTAAGTGAATTCTTTGTGCATGTGTTTTTTTTGACTACAAGTAGTATTTATTGTTTAATGTGCCATTGTAATGATAACACTGCAGGTGTATTAGTACTGCAACACACCCTTAAGTGTGCAATATCAAAGTGGTTTAGTTTAAGGGAAAAACAGGTTTAACTGGCAGGAGGCGCTGTCGGGACAGTTGAAAAAGCTGTTTCAACTGTCCCGACAGCGCCTCCTGTTGTATATGTGATGATACTATGTCTTTGTACTGTACTTTGTACTGAGTCACTCCCCGGAGTCCTTTTGTTCTTTTTTCCCCAGCATGCTCCCTCGGACCGGAGAGGCTCCAGGATCGTGGTGGCAGGTGTCACCGTGGTCCCGCTCCACGTTCTGCGGTGTCCAGCTGCATCCTGCTGGGCCTTGTAGTGCCCACGGTGCCCTGCCATGCCATGAACTACTACAAAGAACTGCTACAAACTACTAGTTTTTCTATTTTTGTTGTTTCCACTCTTATTCTAACCCTAACCGGCCCGTCAGACACCGCCTACCAAGAGCCTGGGTCTGGGTCTGGGTCTGACCGAGGTTTCTGCCTAAAAGGAAGTTTTTCCTCTCCACTGTGGCCCTGTTGCTTGCTCTGGAGGAAACTACTAGACCTGTTGGGTCCTTGTAAATTCTGGAGTGTGGTCTAGACCTGCTCTATCTGTAAAGGGTCTCGAGATAACTCTTGTTATGAATTGATACTATAAATAAAATTGAATTGAATTGAATTGCACTGTGTTGTGTAGCTAGCCTTTCAGTCACATTTTCATCTCTCATCGTCCATCATTCAATGTTCATATTCCCCACTTCTACACATCGTAAGCTACAGGCCTACTCTACATACATTATTACAATCATCTGTTAGGCCTATAGGCTACTATTTAAAACAAGATTTACTTATCTGTTGACGATGAGTCAGTGGCATCTGCACACCAAACGGTCGCGACGGAAGGAAGGATATAGCTATTGCGCAGATGGTCACAGGTGACGCCCGCTTGACGTGTTTCCTTCATAATAACAGAGCCTAGAAACTAATGCACCCTAGCGGCAGCAAATGTAAAACTCTTGCTTTGGTGCTG
>NC_045737.1:38544170-38545762 GCF_008692095.1 Etheostoma spectabile | reverse complement strand
ACCCCCAAGAGCCAGATACTGATAGTGTCAATTCGATGCTTCCATAGTCAAGTCCACTTAGTCAAACTTGAGACCGTAGAGAGGTTCAACAGTTTCCAGACGAGTCAAGACCTGAGTCCTCAAGAAGGTTTGATATGTCGATGACACAGATTGCCATGTCCATAATGAGGTTCGAGTCCGAGAACGTTGAGTCCAAAAAGGTTTGTGTCCAAGACAAGACCGAGTCCAAAGAGGTTCGAGTCCAAGTCAAGACCGAGTCCAAAGAGGTTTGAGTTCCAAGACAAGTCCAAGTAAAGACCGACTCTGTCCCAAATGAGTTAACCCTCGTCTGTCTTCCCGTCAAAATGAAAATTAAGACTTTTATTGAGTTTTTATTGTTTTTTTAACGTTTTCTTATGTTTTTGTCCCTTTTTTCCATGTCCAACACTAGGGGAGAGCGGGACAGTTGCAAGCGGGACGGATGTGAAGACATTCTTCTTGACGTCAGGCCTTTGGAATAATTCCCGGGAATCTGTCTTTGAGGGAGGTAAGTGAATTCTTTTGTGCAATTGTTTTTTTGACTAACAAGTAGTATTTTATTGTTTAATGTGCCATTGTAATGATAACACTGCAGGTGTATTAGTATCTGCAACACACCCTTAAGTGTGCATATCAAGTGGTTTAGTTTAAGGGAAAAACAGGTTAACTGGCAGAGGCGCTGTCGGGAAGTTGAAAAGTCTGTTTCAAATGTCCCCGACACGCCTCCTGTTGTATATGTGATGATACTATGTTTTGTACTGTACTTTGTACTGAGTCACTCCCCGGAGACGTCTTTTGTTTCTTTTTTCCCAGCATGCTCCCTCGGACCGGAGAGGCTCCAGGATCGTGGTGGCAGGTGTCAACGTGGTCCCGCTCCACGTTCTGCGGTGTCCAGCTGCATCCTGCTGGGCCTTGTAGTGCCCACGGTGCCCTGCCATGCCATGAACTACTACAAAGAATGCTACAAACTACTAGTTTTTCTATTTTTGTTGTTTCCACTCTATTCTAACCCTAACCGGCCCGTCAGACACCGCCTACCAAGAGCCTGGGTCTGGGTCGGGTCTGAGAGGTTTCTGCCTAAAAGGAAGTTTTCCTCTCCACTGGGGCCCTGTTGCTTGCTCTGGAGGAAAATACTAGACCTGTTGGGTCCTTGTAAATTCTGGAGTGTGGTCTAGACCTGCTCTATCTGTAAAGGGTCTCGAGATAACTCTTGTTATGAATTGATACTATAAATAAAATTGAATTGAATTGAATTGCACTGTGTTGTGTAGGCTAGCCTTTCAGTCACGATTTTTCATCTCTCATCGTCCATCATTCAATGTTCATATTCCCCACTTCTAACATCGTAAGCTACAGGCCTACTCTACATACATTATTACAATCATCTGTTAGGCCTATAGGCTACTATTTAAAACAAGATTTACTTATCTGTTGACGATGAGTCGAGTGGCATCTGCACACCAAACTGGTCGCGACGGAAAGGAAGGATATAGCTATTGCGCGAGATGGTCATCAGGTGACGACCGCTTGACGTAGTTTCCTTCATAATAACAGAGCCTAGAAATCTAGATGCA
>NC_045737.1:38542866-38544160 GCF_008692095.1 Etheostoma spectabile | reverse complement strand
AGCAAATGTAAAACATCTTGATGTGGGTCTGGCTATTCAACTAGCTAGCAAACATTCAACATAACTCACAGAAGAAATGGAAGAAAACGTTGTAAACGGATTTGTCGGTCTTCGTCAAAAAGATTAACCTACGCAAAATGCGCACGGGCTTATCGCATAGGCCTGTTGTTTATTGGGCTTGATGAAGCTTTACATTAAAATGAATTACAAAATACGTTTTTAACAATATGTACACAAGTTGTTTGTCAGGTATTGTTCATTAAAACAAGCATTAGATAAATAGTTGCTGTTTAAACTGTTATGTTTCATCCGTCCCACCCCTTGCGCAACTACCGTTTAACGTCGATTTATTCTTAAACCATGCTATATTTGTACCGAGTAACACATGATACTAAGAGAACACATATGTGAGTCGTTGATCACAACAACAAAAAGAAATCTATCTGTAACCTCATCTTAGAAAACAACGTTTATCTGAAAAGTGTTTCAACTGTCTTTCAACCCATTAACTTTAGTATTACAGTTATTTTTGGAATTTATGGTCAATAAACCTAATTTAAAGGAAATTATACCTGATGTTTGAGTTAGAAAAGCAGAAATTAGGAATTATTGAGACTAAAATTAAAGGAATGGATGTTGATGATAATCACAGACTGGAATATGTCAACTTTTACTCAACACTATTTCAACAACACTTCACTTTGTTTTACAATGCTATAAAATAGAATAAGACCCAAAATTAATGAAAGTAGAGATTTGTAGCCTGGGGGTGTGTGAACTTATTCAAGCCACTGTAGATGCAAATACTTTTTGGGAAATATTTAAAAATGCCCTCAGACCTTGGAGGGAGGCTGCATTCACACCAGTGGTAGAATGTAACTGAGTACATTTACTCCTGTACTGTACTTAACCCTCGTGTCGTCTTCCCGTCAAAATTGAAAATCAACACTTTTGGTGACGCTTTTCATCAATGTTTTTAACTTTTTCTTACGTTTTTGTCCCTTTTTACAGAACTTTTGTCACTTTTTTTGACGTTTTCAACGCTACGTAACACTAACTTATTAACTTTAGTTTTACAGTTATTTTTGGAATTTATGGTCTAAACTCATTGTATTAAGGAAATTATACCTAATGTTTGAGTTAGAAAAGCAGAAATTTAGGAATATTGAGACTAAAATTAAAGACATGTATGTTGATGATAATCACAGACTGGATATGTCAACTTTTACTCAATACTATTTTCAACACACTAAATTTGTTTTACAATGCTATAAAATTTGATTAAGAACGCCGG
>NC_045737.1:38535851-38542841 GCF_008692095.1 Etheostoma spectabile | reverse complement strand
ATGATAATCACAGACTGGAATATGTCAACTTTTACTCAATACTATTTCAACAACACTAAAATTTGTTTTACAATGCTATAAAATTGAATAAGACGCCCCAAAATTAATGAAAGTAGAGGGGGGACCCCAGGACATCATATACACTCGGGGGGACAGAGGAACATTAGACACTCGGTGTCGAGAAGACCAAAAACAGCTTTCTGTTGTGCCGAGCGCCCTATTGGGCCCTTTTTCCCGCCACATGAATTGCCTTTTTGGAGGCTTACATAGCTTCCAAACGCACCATATTGGGCGGCTCGCATCACATTCGGTGAAAATTTACGTATCTTAATGGTTTCGGTAACTATGTGCACAAAATGGCTCGCCTAAGCGGCCCACTACAATATTACGAAACTTCTTAACCCTGCACTACGTTCAACGTAGAGTCACAAACTTGGTACATATGTAGCATGGCAGGCGGACAAAAAACTCCATGGTAGCCCCCCCCTAAACCCAACAGGAAGTCGACATTTTGTTTTGAACGTGCGAAATTAGTGGGATTTTGCCATTCCACATGTCGTACTTTACGAACTCCTCCCAAAAATTCATCCGATCGACTTCAAATTCATTGGAGTCAAACTTAAGACCTTACGATGAAAATTATTAAAGAAAACTGTTTCGTCAAACGGTGTGGGCGTGGCATGGCGGCCATTGTGAGTGTTTAGCGATGAAGGAGAACGTGGCTGTAACTGCAGTGTACGTTGTGTATCTGCTTGAAATTCCAACAATCACAAGGTCCTGGCTGAGGACATCTGAGGCCAATATGGACATTTGGAGATAGCGCCACCATCTGGCACAGGAAATATGCCTTATGTGTGGTTCTGTTTTAAACTCAGACCGTCCCCATAATTTGAACACGACCACCCACTCAGCCACGCCCCGTTTCATACAATTGAACCGTTCAAGCTATACTTCTGTGTGTGGTGGTCAAGTCAGCAGGACTTCCTTCTTCTTTGGTGTGGTTGACACGCCCATAGCGTTAAGCCACCTCCCTTAACATACTAGCGAATACTTACAACAAGACTTGTATGATACATAGTGTTGTGTGAGGTGTCATGAACTCAGCAGGGAGTTCAGTTTTCATTGGTGACGATAAGTGACGCGCACTAGACGTCTCAAGGAGAGGCGTCCGCCAGTAACCCGAGTCGCGCAGGTTACGAGGACCTTCATCGCTGCTTGCAGCTTTAATTTATTTGGTGTGAGTCCTCTTTGATGGAAGGTGTGTTACGATGCTAAAGGACTGTTTATTTCATGGAGTATGCACACCTGAGAAATCTTATCAGTGTCAGGACAGGGCTGTAGTCAGACACCTAGTCGGTCCAAGGCAAGTCCAAGACCAGACTAGTCGAGTCCAAGACAGAACGCGTCCAAAAAGGTTTGAGTCCCAAAACAAGACCGAGTCCAAAGATTGGGAGTCCGAGTCCAGACCAAGTCCAAAGAGGTTTCAGTTCCAGTCAACGAGTCCAAAGAGGTTTGGTGGCAATCAGACCGAGTACAAAATGTTGAGTCCAGAACGATCCAAAGAGGTTGGGTCCAGACAAGACACGTGTCCAAAGAGGTTCGTGTCCAAGTCAAGACCGGTCAAAGAGGTTCGAGTCCAGACAAGCCGGATCCAAGACAGGTTCCAGTCCAAGACAAGACCGTGTCCAAAGAGGTTCGAGTCCAAGTCAAGACCGAGTCGAAGAGGATCGAGTCCAAGTCAAGACCAGTTCCAAAGAGGTTCCGTGCCGAGTCAAGCCAATCCAAAGAGGTCGAGTCCGAGTCAAGTCAAGTGAGTCCAAAAGGTTTTGAGTCCAAGTTCAAGACGGTCCAAAAGAATTCGAGTCCGATCAAGTCGAGTCACAAAAGGTTGAGTCCAAGCAAGACCCGAGTCCAAAAGAGTTCGAATCCAAGTCAGACCGTCCAAAGGGTTCCAGTTCGAGCAAGACCGAGTCCAAAAGGTGAGTCCGGCAAATGAGTCCAAAGAGGTTCGAGTCCGAGACAAGTGAGTCCAAAAGGTTTGAGTCCAAACAGACCGGTCCAAGAGGTCAGTCAGTCAAGACCGAGTCCAAGAGGTTTGAGTCAAGACAAGTCATAAAGACCCGAACTCTGTCCCAAATGAGTCTAACCCTCGTCGTGTTTCCCGTAAAAATGAACAATTAAAACTTTTATTGAAGTTTTTATGTTTTTTATAACTTTCTTATGTTTTGTCCCTTTTTTCCATGTCCACACTAGGGGAGAAGCCGGGACAGTTGCAACGCGGACGGATGAAAGACATTTCTTCTTGCAGTCAGGCCATTTGGAATAATCCCGGAATCTGTCTTTGAGGGAGGTAAGTGAATTCTTTTGTGCAATTGTTTTTTTTGACTAACAAGTAGTATTTATTGTTTAATGTGCCATTGTAATGATAACACTGCAGGTGTATTAGTACTGCAACACACCCTTAAGTGTGCAATATCAAAGTGGTTTAGTTTAAGGGAAAAACAGGTTTAACTGGCAGGAGCGCTGTCGGGACAGTTGAAAAAGCTGTTTTCAACTGTCCCGACAGGCTCCTGTTGTATAGTGATGATACATGTGTCTTTGTACTGTACTTTGTACTGAGTCACTCCCGGAGTCCTTTGTTCTTTTTTCCCCAGCATGCTCCTCGGACCGGAGAGGCTCCATCGTGGTGGCAGTGTCACCGTGGTCCCGCTCCACGTTCTGCGGTGTCCAGCTGATCCTGCGGGCCTTTTAGTGCCCACGGTGCCCTGCCATGCCATGAACTACTACAAAGAACTGCTACAAACTACTAGTTTTCTATTTTTGTTTCTCACTCTTATTCTAACCCTAACCGGCCCGTCAGACACCGCCTACCAAGACCTGGGTCTGGGTCTGGGTCTGACCGAGGTTTCTGCTAAAAGGAAGTTTTTTCCTCTCCACTGGCCCTGTTGCTTGCTCTGGAGGAAACTACTAACCTGTTGGGTCCTGTAAATTCTGGAGTGTGGTCTAGACCTGCTCTATCTGTAAAGTCTCGGATAACTCTTGTTTGAATTGATACTATAATAAAATTGAATTGAATTGAATTGCACTGTGTTGTGTAGGCAGCCTTTCAGTCAGCGATTTTTCATCTCTCATCGTCCATCATTCAATGTTCATATTCCCACTTCTAACATCGTAAGCTACGGCCTACTCTACATACTTATTACAATCATCTGTTAGGCCTATAGGCTATATTAAAAACAAGATTTACTTATCTGTTGACGATGAGTCGAGTGGCATCTGCACACCAACTGGTCGCGACGGAAGAAGATATAGCTATTGCGCGAGATGGTCTCAGTGACGACCGCTTGACTAGTTTCCTTCATAATACAGAGCCTAGAAATCTAATCACCCTAGCGGCCAGCAAATGTAAAACATCTTGATGTGGGTCTGGCTATTCAAGACTAGCAAACATCAACATAACTCACAGAGAATGAAGAAAACGTTTGTAAACGGATTTGTCGGTCTTCGTCAAAAGATTAACCTACGCAAAATGCGCACGGGCTATCGCTAGGCCTGTTGTTTATTGGGCTTGATGAAGCTTTACATTAAAATGAATTACAAAATACGTTTTAACATATGTACACAGTTTGTTTGTCAGTATTGTTCTTAAAACACACTTAGATAAATAGTTGCTGTTTTAAATGTTTATGTTTCATCCTCGTCCCACCCTTGCGCAACATAACCGTTTAACGTCGATTTATTCTTAACAAACATGCTTAATTTGTACCGAGTAACACATGAACTAAGAGACACATATGTGAGTCGTTGATCACAACCACAAACGAAATCTATCTGTAACCTCATCTTAGACAACCGTTTTCTGAAAAGTGTTTCAACTGTCTTTCAACCCTTAACTTTAGTATTACAGTTATTTTTGGAATTGTGTCAATAACCAATTTAAAGGAAATTATCTGATGTTGAGTTAGAAAAGCAAAATAGGAATTATGAGACTAAAATTAAAGGAACTGGATGTTGATGATAATCACGACTGGATATGTCAACTTTTACTCAACACTATTCAACAACACTCCTTTGTTTTACAATGCTATAAATAGAGATAAGACCCAAAATTATGAAAGTAGAGATTTGTAGCCTGGGGTGTGTGAACTTTTCAAGCCACTGTAGATGCAATACTTTTTGGGAAATATTTAAAAATGCCCTCAGACCTTGGAGGGAGGCGGCATTCACACCGTGGTAGAATGTAACTGAGACATTTACTCCTGTACTGTACTTAACCCTCGTGTCGTCTTCCCGTCAAAATTGAAAATCAACACTTTTGGTGACGCTTTCATCAATGTTTTTAACTTTTTCTTACGTTTTGTCCCTTTTTACAGAACTTTGTCACTTTTTTTGACGTTTTCAACGCTACGTAAAACTAACTTATTAACTTGTTTTACAGTTATTTTTGGAATTTATGGTCAATAAAACCTCATTTATAGGAAATTATACCTAATGTTTGAGTTAGAAAAAGCAGAAATTAGGAATTTGAGACTAAAATTAAAGGAATGGATGTTGATGATAATCACAGACGGAATATGTCAACTTTTACTCATACTATTTCAACAACACTAAACTTTGTTTTACATGCTATAAAATTGAATAAACGCCCCAAAATTAATGAAAGTAGAGTTTGACTTGCAAAGAGCGTTGGGTGAATCAATCATGTTATTTTGGGGATTAAAAGAACATTGATAAGAAAACGTCAATCTGACCCGAGGCCAGCATGAGGGTTAATCTTATACAAATTAATGTAAATTTTTCATTTTTCCCCCTTTTATTCTGGTCTTTCGTGAATGTAAAGCCTCATCGGGACCTGTTCATCTGGGGTTCCTTCTGTACGTTGTAATTTGTTCCGACACACGTGTCCAGCTCTGCAGCCGCACAAACACCAACAGGCAGGAGGTCAACGGGAGAATATGTTCCCATGTCCCGTGCAGCAGTTATCCACCGCGCGTAGCGGACGACAGACCTGGGCTCCGCCTGGCGCTTCGATCCTCGCGCGGAGGGTGCGGGACCCCCGCCGTACCCCGGCCCTGCGGAGGAACCCTCGATCCGCCTTCAAGCTGATTGGTGGACACCGGCTGATGGGGCGCCACGAAAACACCCCTGGTTGCCAGCCTGCAGGCCCCCAGGACCCCGCTAAATATGGCGCTTACATCCAGGTCAGACTCCACACACACAGGTGAGAGGGGGGGTGGGGGGGGAAGAGAAGGAGAGAGGAGAAGGAAAGAGAGAGATAGAGAGAGAGAGGGTGGGGGGGGTGAAGGGGTTGTGTTGGTTTTTCGTGGGTGGGAGGGGTTGGGGTGGGTGGGGTTGGTTGTGGGGTGGGTTTGGGGTTGAAGCGCTTTTAAATTCCCTCCACATACTTTCAGCTTCCTTCTTGTTCCATGCTTCATGCAAAAACTGAATTTTTAGTGTCTGTTTGTGTAAGATGTTATAAATACATCATTCTTATTTCTAATTTATTGTGTTTTTAATTGTAATTACATTTCATTTTTTTTCTTATTGATGTATTTATTTTCTTTATTACTATTGTTCCTATGACGTTTGTGTGTACCGTCCTGCTAGTCTGCCTTGTCCTCTGTGTGTACCTCCTACGTTGCCGTAGTTGCTGTGTGTACCTCCTACTTGCAGTAGCCATAACTCTGTGTGTACCTCCTAACGTGCTGTGTGTCCTCTACGTTGCCTGTAGTCTCTGTGTGTACCTCCTAATTGCCTTAGTCTCTGTGTGTACCTCCTAAGTTGCCTTATCTCTGTGTTTACCTCCTAAGTTGACCGGTGGCTCTTGTGTGTACCTCCTAGTTGCCTTATCCGTGTGTACCTCCTAGTTGCCTTAGTCTCTGTGTGTACCTCCTAGTTGGCCGTGGCTCGGTGTGTACCTCCTCGTTGCCTTTAGTCCTGTTACCTCCGTCAGTTCCGTGGTCCTTGTGTACCTCCTAAGTTGCCTTAGTCTCCTGTGTGTACCTCCTAAAGTTGCTTAGTCTCGTGTGTACCTCCTCTCAGTTGCCGTGGTCTCTGTGTATACCTCCTCAGTTTGCCTTAGTCTCCGTGTGTACCTCTCAGTTGCCGTAGTCTCTGTGTGTACCTCCTAAGTTGCCTTAGTCCTCTTTGTGTACCTCCTAATTGCCGTGGTCTCCGTGTGTACCTCCTAGTTGCCGTGGTCTCTGTGGTACCTCCTATTGCCGTGGTCTCCTGTGTGTACCTCCTAGTGGTGTCTCATGTGTGTACCTCTAGTTGCCTTACTCTCTTACTCCAAGTTGCTAGTCCTGTGTGTACCTCCTCAGTTGCCGTGGTCTCTGTGTGTACCTCCTAAGTTGCCTTAGTCTCTGTGTGTACCTCCTCAGTTGCCGTGGTCTCTGTGTATACCTCCTCAGTTGCCTTAGTCTCCGTGTGTACCTCCTCAGTTGGCGTGGTCTCTGTGTGTACCTCCTAAGTTGCCTTAGTCTCTTTGTGTACCTCCTAAGTTGCCGTGGTCTCCGTGTGTACCTCCTAAGTTGCGGTGGTCTCTGTGTGTACCTCCTAAGTTGCGGTGGTCTCTGTGTGTACCTCCTAAGTTGCGGTGGTCTCTGTGTGTACCTCCTAAGTTGCCTTAGTCTCCGTGTGTACCTCCTAAGTTGCCTTAGTCTCCGTGTGTACCTCCTAAGTTGCCGTGGTCTCCGTGTGTACCCCCTAAGTTGCAGTAGTCTCCGTGTGTACCTCCTAAGTTGCCTTAGTCTCCGTGTGTACCTCCTAAGTTGCCTTAGTCTCCGTGTGTACCTCCTCAGTTGCCGTGGTCTCTGTGTTTACCCCCTAAGTTGCAGTAGTCTCCGTGTGTACCTCCTAAGTTGCCTTAGTCTCTGTGTGTACCTCCTAAGTTGCCGTGGTCTCTGTGTTTACCCCCTAAGTTGCAGTAGTCTCCGTGTGTACCTCCTAAGTTGCCTTAGTCTCCGTGTGTACCTCCTAAGTTGCCGT
>NC_045737.1:38533803-38535826 GCF_008692095.1 Etheostoma spectabile | reverse complement strand
GATTTGTACTTGGAAAAGAGCGTTGGTGAATCAATCATGTTATTTTGGGGAATAAAAAGAACATTGATAGAGGAAAACGGGTCAATCTGACCCGAGGACAGCATGAGGGTTAATCTTATACAAATTAATGTAAATTTTTCATTTTTCCCCCTTTTTATTCTGGTCTTTCGTGAATGTAAAGCCTCATCGGGACCCTGTTGATGCATCTCTGGGGTTCCTCCTGTGAACGGTGTAATTTGTCCGAACACGTGTCCAGCTCTGCAGCCGTCACACACACCATGAGGCAGGAGGTCAACGGGAGAAATTGTTCCCATGTCCCGGTGCAGCAGTTATCCCCGCGGCGTAGCGGACAGACAGGACGCTGGGCTCCGCCTGGCGCTTCGATCCTCCGGCGGAGGTGCGGGGACCCCCGCCGGACCCCGGCCCTGCGAGAGGAACCCCTCTGATCCGCCTTCAAGCTGATTGGTGGACACCGGCTGATGGGGCGGCACGAAAACACCCCTGGTTGCCAGCCTGCAGGGCCCCCAGGACCCCGGCTAAATATGGGCTTACATCCAGGTCAGACTCCAAAAACACAGGGAGAGGGGGGGGGGGGGAGGAGAGAGAGAGGGGAGAGAGAGAGAGAGGGAGCGAGAGGAAGAGAGAGAGAGAGGGGGGGGGGGGTGAAGCCTTTTAAATTCCCTCCACATAACTTTCAGCTTCCTTCTTGTTCCATGCTTCATGCAAAAACTGAATTTCTTATGTCTGTTTGTGTAAGAGTGTTATAAATACATCAATTCTTATTTCTAATTTATATTGTTTTTAATTGTAATTATCATTTCATTTTTTTTCTTATTGATTGTATTTAATTTATCTTTATTACTATTGTTTCCTATGACGTTGTGTGTACCTCCTAAGTTGCCTTAGTCTCTGTGTGTACCTCCTACGTTGCCGTAGTTGCTGTGTGTACCTCCTACGTTGCAGTAGTCTCTGTGTGTACCTCCTAAGTTGTGTGTACCTCCTACGTTGCCGTAGTCTCTGTGTGTACCTCCTAAGTTGCCTTAGTCTCTGTGTGTACCTCCTAAGTTGTTAGTCTCGTGTGTACCTCCTAAGTTCCGTGGTCTTGTGTGTACCTCCTAGTTGCCTTAGTCTGTGTGTACTCCTAAGTGCTTAGTCTCTGTGTGTACCCTAGTTGCCGTGGTCTCGTGTATACCTCTCAGTGCTTAGTCTCTGTGTGTACCTCCTCAGTTGCCGTGGTCTTGTGTGTACCTCTAAGTGGTGCTTAGTCTCTGGTGTACCTCTAAGTTGCCTTAGTCTCTGTGTGTACTCTCATTGCCGTGGTCTGTGTATACCTCTCAGTTGCCTTAGTCTCGTGTGTACCTCCTCAGTTGCCGTGGTCTCTGTGTGTACCTCCTAAGTTGCCTTAGTCTTTGTGTACCTCCTAAAATGCCGTGGTCTCCGTGTGTACCTCTAAGTTGCCGTGGGTCTCTGTGTGTACCTCCTAATTGCCGTGGTCTCTGTGTGTACTCCTAAGTTGCGGTGTGTTCTCTGTGTTACTCTTCGTTGCCTTAGTCTCTGTGTGTACCTCCTAAGTTGCCTTAGTCTCTGTGTGTACCTCCTCAGTTGCCGTGGTCTCTGTGTGTACCTCCTAAGTTGCCTTAGTCTCCGTGTGTACCTCCTAAGTTGCCGTGGTCTCTGTGTGTACCTCCTAAGTTGCCTTAGTCTCTGTGTGTACCTCCTCAGTTGCCCTAGTTTCCGTTAGCTGCCTCAGGTTGTTATGAATGTCAATGCCTGACAGACCTCATGAGACACGAGAGGGAGACTTGTGAGACGGAGATAGCAGAGACGTGGATTACATGTCAAGAGAAGTGAAGTTTTCTCTTGATATCTTCATACTTTTCCAGAGTGAAAACTCAAAAACAAACTACACACGGTTTTTCCAAGTGTTTGATACCGACTAGTTTTGAGATTTCGGCTGGAGGATCACTTTAACCCTCCATTGCATGGTGTTGCCATTTTTTTTTTTTTCCCCCCACAACAAACC
>NC_045737.1:38530717-38533793 GCF_008692095.1 Etheostoma spectabile | reverse complement strand
CGTTGTTTTCTGTCTAGTTGTGTGAATAGGTCTTTTGAAGTGAAAGTGCTTGAAGTGAAATTTTGAATTTTTATTAATTCGATGACTTCACATGACCAGGAAATCCTGTTTCCCGCCTCTCTTCACGATCAACATCACGTTCCAGTATCAGCCAAAATGTAGTTGTTTTTCTTAATTTTCGAAGCATTTCTACGAAGAAAAACAATTCAACTGTTATCTGGGGTATGTCAACCTTTAAATGTCATCACTTAAACGAGTTGAAATGCTATATTTTTCCGTAAAAGGCCAAAATTAATGTGTTGCCATATGGCATATGAGTTGAAATTGTTTGGTATTTTTTTCAATAAAAACATGATTTTAAAGGCATGATGGATTTCTTGGTAGTCTCCACAAATGCGCGTCAATATGCCACATGGCAACAAATTACCAACTAACCCCCCTCTCCCTTTAACCCTCGTGTTGTCTTCCCGTCAAAATTGAAAATTAACACTTTTGTTGACGCTTTTTATTGATGTTTTTAACTTTTTTTAGGTTTTTTGTCCCTTTTTTCAACACTTTTTTCAATGTTCATCACTCTTTTGAAATTTAACACTACGTAACACTAACTTATCAATTTTAGTTTTACAGTTATATTTTGAATTTATGGTCAGTGAACCTAATTTTTTGGAAATTATACCTAATGTTTTGAGTTAGAAAAACAGAAATTAGGAATGATTTTGACTAAAATTAAAGGAATGGATGTTGATGATAATCACAGACTGGAATATGTCAACTTTTACTCAATACTATTTCAACAACACTTCCATTTGTTTTACAATGCTATAAAATTAAATAAGACCCAAAATTAATGAAAGCAGAGATTTGTACTTGGCAAAGAGCGTTGTGTGGAATCAATCATGTTATTTTGGGAAATTAAAAATGGGTCAACATGAGGACAACATGAGGGTTAATTGTTTAAAAAAGATTTTTTTTTACAATTGCACTATTTAAGCAACCTGGAGCCACTGAAACACATCAAGACCTTTTTACCATGTTTAAAAAGTAATTCATGCAGTATCACTTTAAGAGAAGAGATGGCTTGACTGCCTTGGGAGGGCGCAGCAGGATAACAGGGTCCTGGGTGTGTTTGTTTGGGCCCTGGACCTGATCGGCATGTGATGAGTGGGGGGGTCTGCCGGCCTAATTGGCCTCTTTAAATAGAAGAAGGTCCAGCGAGCATGACGCGGCGATGAGCTGGAAGCACCTCGCCTCAATGTTTTTAATCATCACTTCACTCCAATTAGCGGCAGGGCAGCCGTGGAAATAATAATGAGCAGACATTGGATGGTCATTGGAAGGATTTAAAAAGTTAAAGTGAAAGTATGTGATGCACTTTCAAAGTAATTTACATCTCTGGAGCTCTGAACTTTGTTTCTGTGGAGTTTCTAATTACATAATGATGGTATCCGACTTTGCGACATGGATGGAAAGAAACAAGGTTCTTAACCCTCCTGTTGTCCTCCAAATTTGACCCCTTTAAAAAATGTCTATGTCTGAAATATGAGTTTCTTTTTAACCAAATTATCACAAAAAAAATGGATTGGATTCCTTACAACGGTAGATAGAATTCTATTAAAATGAGGGTTATTGACCATGAATTTCCAAGATAACTTAACTAAAGTTAATAAGTTAGTGTCATGTAGTGACAAAAAAAGTGACAAATATTGCCAAAAGTCTCAGCCGGCTAAAGTAAGCCATCGCCTGGCTGTGGACACTGAGCGTTGATGGGTCTTAGGTCCATAGACAGTCCCGTCAATGCTGTCCAAACTACCGGATCTTACTTCCGTCCTTCAAAATAAAATACCATGCTTCAACAACTCCAAATTATGCAATAAGAGCTTCCAGTTCGGTAAAAATAGAAACTTTTTTGAGCGAAAGATCGTAAAGAAGTACCCTAACTAGACATCTAAATGTCCATGTACATACAGGAAAACTCATATGTAGATTGTTAGATGGGTATAGATCAATTCTGCTGACATTTTGGGGGATGATCGGAAATGTAAAGTACTGCGAAAAGACCGGAAAGTGCGTCAGGTCTGAAGTCAAAGTCAAAGGAGAAATTTGTTTTGGACATTGAGTAATTTAATTTGCGAGTTAGAGTTACAGACACAACGACAAGCACAGGGTTAAAAAAACAAAAACAACAATTAAAAGACAAATGTACAGTCAACATAGCCTATGGGCTACATGGGGGCTACATAAGGGGGCTGTGCAGATTGCAGATTTATGATTTTCTATACTAAATAAGATAAAAGCCATTCGTCCAAACAAAAAACAATTTCATTCATCCTTTTCATCCATCACAGTCAGATGTACATTAAAGAATTCACAGTCATACGTTCATCGCTGCTCATTAATGAGCTTAACTGCGAGAGGGACAAATGATTATACCTGTTATATTTACACAAATGTCTTTTCCACCAAGGCGGTTCTGGTGCTGGTTCAGAGTCAGTGCCAAATATTGAACCGGTTCTCTGCTTTTCCACACAAATAAACCTGGCTCTGGGCCAAGAAAACCGGTTTCAACTCAGTACCAACGTAGCGCTGGTCTAGAGATCAGAACCGGTTACGTCAGGTGCAGGGGGGGGGGGTTATCATGACGTTCAAAAACAAAAACTTCTGGCCGCCATTTTGAAAACACCAGTCAGCTGTTAACCATAGAGAGCTGTTGATGTTAGCTTTGGACATGGATGGGAAACCAGAACCACCATGGTCTGGGGAGGAAACCAGAACCACCGTGGTCTGGGGGGGGAACCACCGGTCGGCTGGCTCTCAGGCTGGGGAAGATCCAGCTAGTTCTTAGAGAACTGGAGTAGAACCAGCACCGAACTGGCACCAGAACCAGAACCAGCACCTGGTTAGCCTTGGTGGAAAAGACACAACAGAGGACCTTGTACCAGTGTCTCGTTCCCCTATCTCGGGGAACAAGGGTTACATATATAACCCGAGACGTTCCCTTTCGAGGGGAACTCGAACTGCGTTGGTGACGACACTATGAGGCGTTTCCCATAGTGTCGTCACCGACGCAGTGTCTCGT
>NC_045737.1:38529999-38530707 GCF_008692095.1 Etheostoma spectabile | reverse complement strand
CTCGGGGAACAAGGGTTACATACGTAACCCGAGACGTTGCTGCTATATGGCCGATAGCAGCGAGTGGTGTCCCAACGTGGAGACACAGGAAAGTCCTTCTTCCTACGATTGATAATCAGCTGAACTCCAGCCAGTGAACTCTGAGTCTGCAGGTTTAACTCCTTCTTTGTCTTTTGAGCGCGAGTTATAATCCCACTGAGAGCACTTTGTGGGAGGCCTGCAGGTGTCGGTCTGTTTTGAAGCCGCTCGTCCAGAAAGATAAAAATGTGGCTCTTTAAAAAGAAGCAGACGGGGAAAGGGGAGTCGCTGACACTTCAAAGGAGTTCCTGAGCCGTTCGCCTCCCTCCGACAGCGAGGTCACTTCAACTCTGACGAGTCACGGCTCCGCCATTAGGTTCAGAGGGACGGGAGGAGGAGGGGGTGGAGGGGGTGGAGGGGGGGAATCAAACAGAGCCCAATTAAGCTGATTCTAACATGCCAGTGATCACGAGGAGGAGGCTCACCTGGACGGTCGGAGGACATGTCTCTGCCTCCAAACAATACAGTTTCTAATTACATAATACTATTGATGATGTGAATGGATGGAAAGAAACTAAGTTCATAACCCTCCTGTTGTCCTCGGGTCAAATGTGGCCCCTTTAAAAATTGTCTATATCTGAAATATGAGTTTCTTTTTAACCAAATTACCACAAAAAAATGGATTGGATT
>NC_045737.1:38529883-38529981 GCF_008692095.1 Etheostoma spectabile | reverse complement strand
TTTGCAAATACAACTGATCACTTTCATTCCTCTGATCTTCACTATTAGTCAAAATAATTTATACTTTCTGCTTTTTTAACTCAAATATTAGGTGTAAT
>NC_045737.1:38529133-38529873 GCF_008692095.1 Etheostoma spectabile | reverse complement strand
ATAAATGAGGGTTATTGACCATGAATTCCAAGAATAACTTAAGCTAAACTTAATGAGTTTGTGTCATGTAGTGTTAAACGTCAAAAAAGTGACAAATATTGAAAAAAGTCTTCAAAGGAGTTCCTGGTCGGAGGACATGTCTCCGCCTCCACGACTCCAGGGACGCTAACTGCCCCGACCGAGAAGTGTTTTGGGAATCTGCCCCTTTGATGTGCTTCAACGGCTTGTTGGGGACAAATTCCCATTCCAGTGACAGCTCACTAGACAAATTCAAGAGTTAAAGTTACTCACTTGAATTAATAAATGAATGTCGATTAAAAGGATTTCACCGAGGGGGACAGAACAACGAGAGTCGAGGAGCCGGGAGTCGAGGAGCTGAGGACTCGAGGAGTCGAGGAGTTGAGGAGCTGAGAGTTGAGGAGCCGAGGGTCAAGGAGTCGAGAGCAGAGGAGACGAGAGTCGAGGAGCCGAGAGCAGAGGAGACGAGAGCAGAGGAGCCGAGGGTCTAGGAGTCGAGAAGTCGAGAGCATAGGAGACGAGAGTCAAGGAGCCGAGGAGACGAGAGCAGAGGAGACGAGAGCAGAGGAGCCGTCAGATAAGTGTGGACTCAGGTCAAATGACTTGAGTCCACACCTCTGCTTACGTCCTGGTGGACGCTTTCATAATACGTCCTCCATGCAGCTCTCTACACCAGAGCCCGACTGATAAAGAACTTTTAAGGCCGATACCGATACGAATAT
>NC_045737.1:38524236-38529123 GCF_008692095.1 Etheostoma spectabile | reverse complement strand
AAAAATCCGATATGCCGATAAATCGGCTGATATACTGTATTTTTTTTTTAAATCCAGAAATGCGTTACAAAACACAAACAGATTTCCCTAGCATTAGTTATTTGTAGTTATTTATGAGTTCTCACTAAAATAGTATGATGATAATTTGAACAGAACATCAAAATATATTAAAGTTCTGATGAATAAAATATTTAAAAATACAAACTTAAGATATAAAACTTAAAGTCCTTTAAACAAAAACAAAAAAATAATAAGTGTTGCCAACAGGGACGTAGTAGAGCGTCCTCTGGTGGACAGACTATGCAACACCATCACTAAAGGGACGTTGTAGAGCGTCTCTGGTGGACAGACTATGCAACGCCATCACTAACAGGGACGTTGTAGAGCGTCTCTGGTGGACAGACTATGCAACGCCATCACTAACAGGGACGTTGTAGAGCGTCCTTGGTGGACAGACTATGCAAAGCCATCACTAACGGGGACATTGTAGAGCGTCCTTGGTGGACAGACTATGCAACGCCATCACTAACAGGGACGTGTAGATCGTCCTCTTGGTGGACAGACTATGCAACGCCATCACTAACGGGACGTTGTAGAGGTCCTCTGGTGGACAGACTATGCAACGCCCACACTAACAGGGACGTGTTGAGAGCGTCCTCTGTGGACAGACATGCAACGCCATCACTAACAGGGACGTTGTAGAGCGTCTCTGGTGGACAGACTAGCAACGCCATCACTAACAGGACGTTGTAGAGCGTCCTCTGGTGGACAGAATATGCAACGCCATCACTAACATGGACGTTGTAGAGGTCCTCTGGTGGACAGACTATGCAACGCCATCACTATCAGGGACGTTGTAGAGCGTCTCTGGTGGACAGACTATGCAACGCCATCCCTAACAGGGACTGTTAGAGCGTCCTCTGGTGGGACAGATAGCAACGCCATCCACTAACAGGGACGTTGTAGAGCGTCCTCTGGTGGACAGACTATGCCACGCCATCACTAACAGGGACGTTGTGAGCGTCTCTGGTGGACAGACTATGCAACGCCATCACTATCAGGGAAGTTGTAGAGCGTCCTCTGGTGGACAGACTATGCAACACCATCACTAACAGGGACGTTGTAGAGCGTCCTCTGGTGGGACAGACTATGCAACGCCATCACTAACGGGAGTTGTAGAGCGTCCTGGTGGACAGGATATGCAACACATCAACATCAGGGACGTTGTAGAGCGTCCTCTGGTGGACAGACTATGCACGCCATCACTATCAGGGACGTGTAGAGCGTCCTCTGGTGGACAGACTAGCAACCCATCAATAACAGGGACGTTGGAGAGCGTCTCTGGTGGACAGACTATGCAACACCACCATCACAACAGGGGTGTAGGCGTCCTCTGGTGGACAGACTATGCAACGCCATCACTAAAGGGACGTTGTAGAGCGTCCTCTGGTGGACAGCTATGCAACGCCATCACTAAAAGGGACGTTGTAGAGCGTCCTCTGGTGGACAGACTATGCAACGCCATCAATAACAGGACGTTGTAGAGGTCCTTGGTGGACAGACTATGCAACGCCAACACTATAAGGGAAGTTGTAGAGCGTCCTCTGGTGGACAGACTATGCAACGCCTCACAACCGGGACGTTGTAGAGCGTCCCTGGGGGCCGACTATGCAACGCCATCCCTAACAGGGACGTTGTAGAGGTCTCTGGTGGACAGACTAGCAACGCCATCACTAACATGGACGTTGTAGAGCGTTTTTGGTGGACAGACTATGCAACGCCATCACTAAGGGAAGTTGTAGAGGCGTCCTTGGTGGACAGACTATGCAACGCCATCACTAACAGGGACGTTGTAGAGAGCGTTCTGTGTGGGACAGACTATGCAACGCCATCATAACAGGGCGTTTGAGAGCGTCCTCTGGGGACAGATAGCAACGCCATCACTAACAGGGACGTTGTAGAGTGGCTCTGGTGGACAGACTAGCAACGCCATCACTATCAGGGACGTTGTAGAGGTCTCTGGTGGACAGACTATGCAACACCATCACTAACAGGGACGTTGGAGAGCGTCCTCTGGTGGACAGACTATACAACGCCATCACTAACAGGGACGTTGTAGAGCGTCCTCTGGTGGACAGACTATGCAACGCCATCACTATCAGGGACGTTGTAGAGCGTCCTCTGGTGGACAGACTATGCAACACCATCACTAACAGGGACGTTGTAGTGCGTCCTCTGGTGGACAGACTATGCAACGCCATGACTAACAGGGACGTTGTAGTGCGTCCTCTGGTGGACAGACTATGCAACGCCATCACTCGTTACATGGATGACCGTCCGTTTTTATTTTTTAAATATTCATTCCTCAGAATCATTTATTGGTCATTATAAATGAGTCTGATGAATGAATATTTAAAAAAATATATATATTTATCTGTAATTATGAATGCTGATACCGATAGATCGGGAAAAGCCTAATATCGGCCGATATATCGGTCGGACTCTACTCCATACATCCATGAAAAGAACGAATATGAGTGTGATCATTGAGAATAGAAACTGAAACTGCATCATGAGAAAATCCAAAAGAAGACCAATAAAAAAAAAATAAAAAAGAATTAACCTCAATCCTGTTTTTAATTTCTACTTTGAATAAAACCAGTGTGTCACCAACGAGCTTTGACACGTTACGTAACAAACGACTGAGGAATCAAAAGTCTCTGAGGCTCCTTCATTCCTCAACACAGAAACAAAAGGAGGACCCAGTCCCCTAATTAACAGGGGGGGGGGGGGCCTTGACATCACACAGGAGTCCATCTCTGGTGTCGGTCTAGATTATGGAGCCCACCTACGGGTGGTGGCCGCCAACCAGTACGAGACCATTAGCGCTGCTGCGCCGCTATCAAAGGCTGGCGTAGCAAACAGCGAGCCACGCATGGCTGGAGCAGGCAGCGAGAGACGAGTGTAGTCACATCAAAACGCAGCGGAGCGTGAGTCTGATTTGGGACAAAAGGCTCCAATTAGCACGCCACGTTAGCAGCACATGGCGGGGGGGGCGAGTCCCTCACGGCGCTCGGTTGGGACACAGGAGCCGAGTCGGACTGATACTCCACATATGGACGCGTTATCCACCTAAACACCAGTCAGCTGGGGCCTGGACCAGGAAACGAGCTGTTTTGCTTGAAATGCAAATCGGAAAAACGTTCGTTTACACACAACGGTCGTTTTGAGTGGGTGGGGGGGGGGGGGGAAGATTTGTCCCCCTTGAAAAAAAATTTTTCACAGTGCTTAGCTTAATAGCTGGTTTGATTTTAAATGTTAATGACATTTCATTTGTTTAAAATCCCCAGTGGGGAAAGTACAATTTACACTCTGTTGTACACACTTTTTGTTAGTACTCCACTACACACAGTCTGAATACACACATGCTCAGGTCCTTGCTCAAGACACCTGGCATTGCCCAGGAGTGAAGGGCATCTCTCCAGCCACCAATCCACACTCCCTACTTTTGTGGTCCATGGCGGGACTTGAACCGGTGACCCTCCGGTTTTTGCATTGCATTGAGAGATGATTTTATGGAAAGTTCCAATCACTGTGGTGAAGGGTATGTGTGTGTGTGTGTGTGTGGTGTGTGGTGTGTGGGGTGGGGGGGGGGGTGGTATGTAGACTGTATGCCCCCGTATTTTTTTAACAGATAGTCTGGGCATTTAAAACCTTAAGATGGACTCATCTGGTCTTTCCAGACGATAACTGAGAACAATCCAGGACACTGTCAGGTCTCAGCTTTCCAAAGGGGGGGGTTTGCATGCTAGAAAACTCTGGCGGGGCCCACACTTTTGCAGATAAAGTAATTTTGACGCTTGTTTCAACGCTTCTTAGAAGCTTTTTAGAGGCTTTTGATGCTCCCTTATCCAGGAACCTGCTGGGGAAATGCAGACGGAGCACAGATAAAGTTCCCATAATGCACTCTGAAATATAAACAAACACATGTTACAACTGTGAATCACTTTCTGTGGACAATTTCTGTGAATGCTGCTGTTGTATGGCTGTAAGAAACAGCCACACAACTGTTCTATCTCTTAGAGTGTGGGTAATTACAATTGGGGCGTTGACCCGAGGACAATGCGAGGGTTAACTTGTGAACCCCCCCCCCCCCCCCACACACACACACACACACACACACACACACTTTTTTTACATATACGTCACCTCACACCATTTCCTGGTAAAGGTCTGCATTGCGATGTTTGTGCATATCCAAAAATACCTTTCATAATCTATAAATGTAACTGTGTCTCTACTTTTTATGCATGCATCTCCACCACAGCTTCGCAAACTGTTGAGGATCCAAGTTGGAAATTCTTGTCGCATTTTGTTGAGATATTAGAGTCAAAGATTTCCACCGAGGGAATTACAGATATCGCTTTCTCAATCGGGGAATACAATGTTGTCTAAATCGGGCTGCGAGTGACATCTGAACAGAGCTCTGTGATAAAAGCTTCAGAAGAAAAAAAAAAAAAAAAAAAAAGGGGAGATTTATATTTATATTTTCATGCAGAACTACATTTTCCTGATTATACTTAGCATACTTACAAAACTTTTCTTTGATATCTTGTCTTGTTTTTTTTAAAGTCACAGTGTGCAATATTGGAAACGACATGCAAAAGCCCCTAACAGCCCCTCAATGAAGAATAGTAGGAGGTAGTAGAAGTGAGAACAGTGCAGGGAGTAGATAGGCTGCCGGTGTCTGGATGGAGTCTGCAGGTTTCCACGGTCACCTGTCGCTTGGAACCTCACTGAGTTAGACTACAAAAAAAAAACAAAAAAAAAACGTACTGGTAAGGGTGTGACAGATCGCGTTTTACGAAATCTTAGATTAAATTTATT
>NC_045737.1:38521476-38524211 GCF_008692095.1 Etheostoma spectabile | reverse complement strand
GGGGGGGGGGGGGGGGGGAAGATTTGTCCCCCTTGAAAAAAAATTTTTTTCACGTGCTTAGCTTAATAGCTGGTTTGATTTTAAATGTTAATGAATTTCATTTGTTTATTAATCCCCAGTGGGGAAAGTACAATTTACACTCTGTGTACACACTTTGTTAGTACTCCCTACACACAGGTCTGAAATACACACATGCTCAAGGTGCCTTGCTCAAGAGCACCTGGCAGTGCCCAGGAGGTGAAGTGGCATCTCTCAGCACCAATCCACAACACTCCCTATTTGGGTCCTGGGCTGACTTTAGACCGGTGACCTCCGTTTTGCATTGCATTGAGAGATGATTTTCATGGAAAAGTTCCAATCACTGGTGGGGAAGGGATGTGTGGGTGTGTGTGTGTGTGGTGTGGTGTGTTGTGGGGGGGGGGGGGGGTAGTGTAATTAACTGTATGCCCCCTGTATTTTTAACAGATGAGTCTTGGGCATTAAAACTTAAGATGGACATCATCTGTCTTTCCAGACGATAACTGAGAACAATCCAGGACACTGTCAGGTCTCGCTTTCCAAGGGGGGGGTTGCATGCTAGAAAACTCTGCAGGGGGCCCAAAACTTTTGCAGATAAAGTAATTTTGACGCTTGTTTCCGCGTTCTTAGAGCTTTTGAGAGCTTTTGTGCTCCCTTAGCCAGGACCTGCGCTGGGGAAATGCGACGGAGCACAGATAAAGTTCCCATAATGCCTGTGAATATAACAACTGTTACAACTGGAATCACTTTTCTGTGGACAATTTCTGTGAATGCTGCTGTTGTATGGCTGTAAGAACCAGCCACACAACTGTTCTAGCTCTTAGAGTGTGGGTAATTACAATTGGGCGTTGACCCGAGGAACAGTGCGAGGGTAAATCTGTAGACCCCCCCCAACCCCACCAGCACCCACACACACACACACAACACACTTTTTTTACATAACGTCCCTCAACCTTTCCTCAGGTAAGGTCTGCATGGCGATGTTTGGAGTCAGCTCCAAAACTTTCGTTAATCTATAAATGTAACGGGTCTCTATTTTATGCATGCCTGCATCTCCACCACAGCTTCGCAACTGTTGAGGATCCAAGTGGGAAATTCTTGTCGCATTTTTGAGATAATAGGTCATAAAGATTTCCACCGAGGGAATACAGATATCGCTTTCTCAAGCGGGGAATACAATGTTGTTAAATACGGGCCTGCGAGTGACATCTGAACAAGAGCTCTGTGATAAAAAGACTTCAGACTCAGAAAAAAAAAAAAAAAAAAGGGAGATTTATATTTATATTTTCATGCAACACACTTTTCTGATTACATCTTACGAAACCTTTTCTTTGATATATTGTCTGTGTTTTTTTAAGTCACAGTGTGCATAGTGAAAGACTGCGAAACGCCCCTACCACCCGCCAATGAACGAATAGTATGAGTAGTAGAAGTGAGGAACAGTGAGGGAGTAGATAGGCTGCCGGTGTCTGGATGGCGTCTGCAGGTTGCCACCGGGCACTGTCGCTTGAACCTCGATCAGGTATACTAAACAAAAAAAAAAAAAAAAAAAACGTACCTGTCCGTAAGGGTGTGACGAGATCTCGTTTTACGAAATCTTAGATTAAATTATTAGATTATCTAGATTACAAAACGTGACGAGATTTCTCGTCGAGGTGACAAGTCTCTCGTGAGGCGATGTGATGTCAGCGTGATGGAGGCGGTGAAAGTACTATGAAGACCCCCACTGCCACGTTTAAATCGTGTGTGGCAACGTTTTGTGGAAACAGTCCGTACGCTTGTTCTTGAAAAGAACGTGACTATATATCTCAGGCTGTTCCGTGTAGTTTCTCTCTTTCATGGTGAAGAAAAAAGGTGTTTCTGTTTGCACTGGAGTTTGCGAGACGAGCGTACTTTGGTTATTGATACACTTACTGTTTGCATTTTAAAGTGTTTTCTGTTATTACACATGATTGTTATTTTACTGTTATATTTTATGTTCGGTTTGTGGAAAGGAGTCAGATTCCTCGTGTGAAACTGTCACAGGGCAGAAAGAGGTTGGTAGAGTTTGGATACAAAACGTTTTTGCAGCGTTTGCGCGTCCTTTACTGCATAGAATCATTAAAATAGTAAAAAATAAATAACATTCATCATTAATAGTTGATTTCAAAATGCACCTAAATTGTTTTGCATTTTGTGATTTTTCAGTTGAATAAAAAAACCATTTTCCACTCATATATTCATCGAGGATTTCTTTAATTTTTTTTTTTTAAATCTCGTCTCGTCCTCGTTCTCGTGAACCCAATCTCGTGATGCGTCTCGTCTCGTCGAGCAAGCGTCTCGTCACACCCCTGGTACCTGGCAGCAGGTCCCAGGGACTTGTGTTTCGTAATGGAAAACCAAAAAAAAGGCGAGTAGATACCACACAGTGGAAAAAAACGCCATTACTCAGGAAATATTTCCCTTTACAATCAGAGATCACACATGCAAATGGAATAAGATACACCCCCCCCAAAAAAAAAGAAGAAAAAAAAAGAAATATCTTTAGTACATGCGTACAGTATATCTTATAGTATGTTAAGTATTTTCATTTTTGGACCTACTCTATACTTCTCTTACAATTCTGAGTCAAGTAGGCCTGTTATACAATACTTTCCAGATTCAGATCAATAATACAGAATATTATGAATAAATAAACTTGTAAAATTCTGGAGTGTGGTCTATCTGTAAAGTGTCTT
>NC_045737.1:38520431-38521466 GCF_008692095.1 Etheostoma spectabile | reverse complement strand
TTGTTATGAATTGATACTATAAATAAAATTGAATAAATAAACGATGTATTAAAATGGATAAAGACGAGGCTGTTGACCCTGGGGTGATGTTCACGAGTTCACGCTAGGTCTTATTTCGGTGATATTAACTCAAATTTGAGGCAAAAGTCGTGGAAAGCATTACACTTCAGAGACATTAATATTAAAACTACTTACTCTCAAATGACAGTAACTAGTAATCTGTGACGTATTACATTTTGGAAGAAACTTGCAGCACTGGTTAATATTTATTAGATATTCATTTCCTTGTACATGTATAAAAAGGGAAACATGCAATGGACTCAGACGGGGAAACGATAATTTGAAAGACTGAAAGAACTACTTAATGCTTCGCATATGTACATATGTGCAAAACAGTCAAATTGACCCGTTGTCCTATATCAATGTTCTTTATAATTCCCCAAAATAACATGATTGATTCCAACGCTCTTTGCCAAGTACAAATCTCTACTTTCATTAATTTTGGGTCTTATTCTATTTTATAGCATTGTAAAACAAAGTGAAGTGTTGTTGAAATAGTATTGAGTAAAAGTTGACATATTCCAGTCTGTGATTATCATCAGCATCCATTCCTTTAATTTTAGTCTCAATAATTCCTAATTTCTGCTTTTCTAACTCAAACATTAGGTATAATTTCCTATAAATGAGGTTTATTGACCATAAATTCCCCAAAAATAACTGGAAAACTGAAGTTAATAAGTTAGTGTTACGTAGTGTTAAACGTCAAAAAGTGTCAAAAATGGAGAAAAAATTGTCAAAAGTGTTGAAAAAAAAAGGACAAACGTGAGAAAAAGGTAAAAACAGTGTTGATTTTCATTTGGACGGGAAGACAACACAAGGGTTAAACTCGATGGGGGACAGAGTGTAGAGTCCTGGGACGGATAAATGCAGACAATTCAATGAATATCAAAATAAAAGTGTTTAACAACACCCAGCAATGATAGAAGTTAACAATAATAAAAACCTAGAAAACGTCAAAAAAGTGACAAACGTTGA
>NC_045737.1:38516194-38520421 GCF_008692095.1 Etheostoma spectabile | reverse complement strand
GAAAAAAGGGACAAAAACGTAAGAAAGACGTCAACAAAAGTGTTGATTTTCAATTTTGAAGGGAAGACAACACGAGGGTTAAAGCAGCAGCTCTGGCTGCAGAGACACGTTAAGCTGCCGGCTGTCGCCCCCTGTTGGTCACACACACACACACACACACACACACACACACACACACACACACACACATTACGTCAGATAACAAAATAGCAGCAAGTATTACAGTTGACAGGGAAAATGTCTATACCAACATATATAAGACGAAGCTTATGTTAACTTGTGCCACTACCAACACGGTAACCGGGGATACACGCACAAGTAGAAATTTTCTTTTCTGGGTGGAGTGCGCACCGGGCGGGGGGTTCATTTGTCCCTGGGTGGGCATTTCCTGGGGAGCGGGCGTTAAGTAGTCAACATGACGCAACGACAATCTCTAGAGGCATAACACACCGCATATAGTTTCACAATGCTTCCCATTGTGGAACCTCAATAATGATCCTGCAACACCCAACAACACACAAAAACCTGATGACTACTGTTCATCCATCCGATACACACGAGGACACCTCAACACTGTACCAACCACTTACATAAAAACCCACGCACCAGCACGAGACACGAACACGACACACCCACACGACAAGCACACACACACAGACACACAAAACTGACTACAGAGAGGCCACACACACAACCACACACCCAGATACGTGAACTGAGAACAATTAGGAATCCCCAACGTTTTGTGCTTTATTTGCACCAACTAACTCGGTGCAAAGAAAGGCTCTGAGTGATGAGCTTTGCAGAACGAGAATGGTCAAGACGGCCGGGTCCACTGAGGAGGTGAGACACACACACAATTCAACACACAATCGGGTTCTGTTTCTCCCCAACAATCCTCTCCCCTCAACCGTAACCGCTGACTATTAGCCTCCAATTCCCATTTCCAGAAGCGGCAGGAGAAGTGAGCGGTTGGGGGGGTTGCAATTATAAGCCAACAGGAGGATTAAGGTGCGCAGTTGGCCAGAACCACCGGCTTTCATGTGTCTGCCTCAGGGGCGAGCGGGTGTTCACTCAGAAATCTCCTCTCTCCTTAATCCGTGGCTTTGCTTGTTCTCGGGATGTCCCTCGAAAACAGCACCGAGGGTGCCTAAAGTGACCTTTGTAGACCATTGCCCATGTGGAGTTCGATGCTGGGTGATGTGGTGTGTACATGTCAGGAGTCTTGGCAACAACGCAAAAACAAGAGAAAACACACACCGCCCTTTAGAAAAGCCTGGGGAGGGAAAGGGGGGAAGGAGCCGTCATAGGAGGCACTTGTTTTCTTATCAAGGGGTTAATTTACAGTCAAAAAGAAAAGTCCACAGGCCGGGGGGTTGGTGGAGGTAAGTTTGGCAATACAATTCTCCCCTCCCCCCTATTTGATTTGTTCCCTTTAATGGTCTTTTTTGCCCGTTTCCTGTTCGTCCCTCCTCTGGACAGGTCCTGATCAATCACGGTAATATGTTGTCTAATCATTCTCACTCCTTCGCGGATAATAAACGATTCTACATTAGGATGCCCAGCTGAATGGCGCCATGCGAACCTGTACGTTTAATGTTTTAAAAACAGGAGAGGACTGTCATTTTCGGATGCGTAGTGCAGAGAGGGTTTGGGACACAATCATGAAGGTTTTTTCTTAATTTTTTCCTTTTCTCCTTCGTTAAATGCTGCGTGCAAATATCCTCCATCCAAGGTTGAAAAATAACGACAAACTAACAATCAAGTGGTGCCTTGTAACCCTGTACGACCTGACGTCTTTTAGCGTTTATTCACATTTCTCAAGCTGTATCCCACCCGTTACATTATTATTACTAAATAAGTTCACATAGCTATAAGTATGTGTGGTCCATGTCAAAAAACTCATCGGCACAACGTTTACAAATCTAATTGGCATCTCGTGTTTAGGATTTTATTGGTGTTTTATATTGCCTTCTTTCTTTAAAAAATTGGTATCTACAAGGTACTCCGCCTTCTCATCACATTTTTTGGACTTAACCCCTCATTCGTATTTGTTGTACCTCTCCTCATGTGTCCCCCTCTATCTTGTTGTCCTTCTATGTTTGTGTACCTCTGAGCATGCCCTTCCTTGCTTGCCTGTCTTCTCCATGTTGCCCTCTTTCCGTCCCGCACTACTCTGTGTCAGGCTGTATTTCGCCGTAGGCATGTGCCCCCGGCCGCCCTCGTCTCGTCGCGTCGATGTCGCCCTCATCGCCCTGCCTGTCGCCCTCATGTTGTCCTTCGCATGTTGTCCTCCAGGGTTGTCTCCATGTTGTCCTCATGTTGGGGGGGGGGGGGGGGGGGGGGGGGGGGCGGGGGGGGGGGGGGGTGGGGGGGGGGGGGGGGGGGGGGGGGGGGTCCTCATGTTGCTCCATGTGTCTCCATTGTTTCCCTCATGTGTTGTCCTCATGTTGTCTCCATGTGTCGGTCCTCCATGTGTGTCCCTCATGTTGTCCTCATGTTGTCTCCATGTTGTCTTCCATGTGTCCCATGTTTGCCCTCATGTTGTCCTCCATGTTGTCTCCATGTTTGTCTCCATGTTGCCCTCATGTTGTCACTCTGGTTTGTCTCCCCTGTTGTCTCAGTGTCCATGTTGCCATCATGTTGTCCTCATGTTGTCCTTGTCTCATGTTGCCTCTCCGCCCCTGTTGTCCCTGTCATTTGTCCTCATGTTGGTCCTCATTGTTGTCTTCATGTTGTCCTATATCAATGTTCTTATTAATTCCCCCAAATCCAAAATACATGATTGATTCCAACCGCTCTTTGCCAAGACAATCTCTACTTCATTAATTTGTGGGTCTTATTCTATTTATACATTGTAAAACAAAGTGAAATGTTTTTGAATAGTTTGGAGTAAAAGTTGACATATTCCAGTCTGTGATATCATCACATCCATTCCTTTAATTTTAGTCTCACTAATTCCTTTCTTCTCTCGCTTTCTAAACTCAAACAGTAGGTATCTTTCCTATAAAGGAGGTTTTATTGACCATAATTATCCAAAAATAAACTGAAGCTATTTAGTTTGTGTTACGTAGCGTTGTGAAACGTAAAGTGACAAAAGTTCTGAAAAAAAAAAAGGACAAAAAACTAAGAAAAAATGTTTTTAAAAATATGAAAAGCATCACAAAATTTTGATTTTCAATTTTGACGGGAAAGACGACACGAGGGGTAGTAATGGTGGCTATATTCAGCCTTGGTTTCAAACTACTCTCTACCCTCGCAGGTCCAACGAGGCCTTTTCAGATATCTTCACGAATTCCCTCTTTTTAAAAAAAGGGTATTTGCATGTGCCTAGGGCTTGAGAAAGTTACACCCCCTAAAATTGATTAAAAAGAGGAATAAAAACCCATAAACACACCATTCTGGGAATTTATCTTAATGCCTTGTCATTTAAAAAAAAAACAGGTTACGATTTTATTTTGGAATGAATGCATCGTAATAATACATGTTTTTCTTAAAAATACAGGGGCAACGATACACCTAACGACTACACCCCCTATTAATACGAGGGCATAAGTATACAACCCCCTATGTTAAAATACAGGGGCATAAGTAACAACACCCCCCTATGTTAAAATACAGGGGCAAAAAGTATACACCCCCCTATGTTAAAATACAGGGCCAAATAAACACCCCCCTAGGTTAAAATACAGGCATAAGTATACCCCCCCTATGTTAAATACAGGGGCATAAGTATACACCCCCCTATGTAAATACAATCAGGGGCATAAGTATCACCCCCTATGTTAAAATACAGGGGGCATAAGTATACCCCCCCCCCTATGTTAAAATACGGGGGCATAAGTATAAACCCCCTATGTTAAAATACAGGGCAAAAGTATAACACCCCCCTAGTTAAAATACAGGGGGGCATAAGTATAAACCACCCCCCTATGTTAAAATACAGGGCTAAGATACCCCCCCTATGTTAAAAACAGGGCATAAGTACACCCCCCCTGTTAAATACAGGGGCATAAGATACACCCCCCTAGTTAAAATCAGGGCATAAGGATACACCCCCCTATGTTAAAATACAGGGGCATAGGATACACCCCCCTATGTTAAAATACAGGGGCATAAGTATACACCCCCCCTACTATGTTAAAATACAGGGGCAAAGTATCACCCCCTATGTTAAAATACAGGGGCAGAATGAATGGACCAGAGCTTTTCTATCCATTTTATTTC